>NC_061529.1:2460000-2512500 GCF_022379125.1 Scophthalmus maximus | reverse complement strand
CCGCCGACTCCCCCTGCTGATGCACAGTCAAAGGTGAAATTCATTATGGTGCGATGGAATGAGTCAAGTTTTAAACAAGCGTGTGATGCAAAATTAGCTTCTAATGGGAACGTGGGAGGGGGGGGGGGGGGGGGTAATGTGGGGTGGGGGGCTCCATCTGAAACCGTTATTGACAACCAATTAGAAAGCAATTAGCTCCAAACATTTCATCATTGGAAACAGATGGGGCGGCAAGAAATGAGAGAGTTCACTGGCTCCCGACCCCCCCCAACCCCCCAACCCCTCCCTCCACTCGGTCTCACACACACACACGCACACACACACACTCGCACACACAGATGCATGTGTTTGGCTGCAAGCCGGCAGAGAAAATGGCCTTTTCCCCCGGACTGATCGGATCTGGACAGCTTCTCCTCGTAGACCCGGCGTACCGGCTCCAGATTGCAGGAGGACGCTTCCCCCCCCCCCCCCCCCACCCCCCACTCCACTGATTCAAGAGGAAGAAAAACCATCAATCTTTCCGAGGCGCGATCAGCTTTTAACATAGGATTGCAAGAGTGGAGGTTTTCAAATGATTTCGCCTCCGGCTTCAGCTCAGCACGTTCCAGGAGCAAAAAACAACACAGGAAGTGAATTCGCCGCGGACCGCTGTCAGACATTAATGCACGCTGTATGTTAAAATGACCTATACAGTCAATGTGTCCTGTTCTCTCACCGTTACCGCCCGTTCTCCTCCCTCGACTCCAAACACCGTGTAAAACACACACGTGGACTATTGTGTTTTTTCCTCAAATATTTGCGTAAGGTGTCAGATACTCAGGAGCCGTATCAGATTCTGCACCTGGACGGTGTCCAGACGGCGGAAAGCGCCCAGATCATGTTGTGTACACACACACACACACACACACACACACACACGGTACACATGTTGGAAACACGAAGGTGTAACGCGAGGAGATGAAAGACGTTGTTTGAAAGCTGTATATTAAAAGCTTTTTTTGTGTTTGGAGACTTTGCAGATGTAGTGACACCAATGACTTGATGTCAATTAAATTCAGCTTAGTTGAGTTTTGATCAAAGAAAACATTGTGCTAATATAATTGCTTCCAAATTTGCTCATTTGCAAATCCATAGAAGTTGTCCGTACAGTAGAGGGCTGTGGTTGACATTTTTCTATGTTAGCGTATATATATCGAAGTTTATTGAAGGATGGCCCCTTGAGATGAACCATCTCGTTTTCAAGGGGGTCCAACATAAAGTTAAAAAATACAACAACTTGTGTGCCGTTCAAGTTGTTAAGTCGTGAGAACATGGCCGCTATGTTGTACGGCGTCTATGGGCCACAGAGGCTAAGAGTTGAGCAAGCTAGCAGTCGGGCGACGTAGCGCTGTAAATGCAAAGGCATCATGAATGAGCCAACCCTTTTCCTCAGACATATTATATTTATTAAATATTAACATATCGTCCTCAAGACCAGCATGTTAGCATGGTTATTTTTTAGCGTGACCGCATGCTGCCCTCAAGAAGTGCAGCATCGCAAAGCTGCTAGCATAGCACACACTTAAGAATAATGGCTACTGTACATTTAATTTAGCCGCTTCAGCTTCTTTGCGCTCGTGTTTTGTGCTGACTCATCGTGTCACATGGTCACAGATGGGGCGACCGTTAGCGTTATCTGTGCCTTTCCTCCTCGGACAAATCAATATGTCTGCCGTGACAAAGGCCCATTGTGAGCTGTATTTTGACAGCCGTTAAAGGCCGTGTCATGTTTGCAGCGATGGCGCTCGTCCAGACTGTTGGAGGAGTCGAATGTCTTCTTTCTTTTTCTTCTTCCCGCTGAGCCGTAACACAGTAGTAGTAATGAGGGTAATGGACTGAGGTGTTTGAAAGAAAGAAGGAGGAAAGAAAAAGGAGTTATTCAGGAGTTTCGGGAGCAGTTTTTTTTTTTTAGCTCTCCGGGGTTGTCAAGGTAACAGCTGGCTCTCATTAAACCGAGACCTGCGGAGCTGAACCCCAAAAACGTCAAGGTCAGACCCAAAAAGTATTACAATGGCCGGTGTGAAAATGTGATACGGCAAATCCAAACAAGTCGAAATCTGTGGACCGAAAAAAGCGATTAGACGTCATCTGACACGCTAACTGTTGTAGCAAGAGTTAGCGTCCCCGTGTGTGTGTGTGTGTGTGTGTGTGTGTGTGTGTGTGTGTGTGTGTGTGTGTGTGTGTGTGTGTGTGTGTGTGTGTGTGTGTGTGTGTGTGTGTGTGTGTGTGTGTGTGTGTGTGTGTGTGTGTGTGTGTGTGTGTGTGTGTGTGTGTGTGTGTGTGTGTGTGAGTGTGTGTGAGCATGTCGCGGGAGCACTAATGACCCTCTCATTTGTGCCGTCTTTGGAAATGTTTGGGTTTGTAATATCTGAGAAACGCCGCCGCCGCCGCCGCCGCCGCCACGCAACGGAGAACTGTAGACTCATTCATGAGTTTCTCAACCAGCGGAGTCAGTTCAAATATGCATTCATGCACGCGAGTGTGTGTGCGTGTGTGTTTGCCTAATCGTACTTGTTTTTTTGAACACACACCATTTAATCTCCACTGAGCGTTTAATGTGCACAGAATTCCTGATTTTTTTTTCCCCCTCTATTGTTACACAGAATAAATGAAGTGGTAGAAGCTTTACAGATGTGATTTTTGTGTTATCTGATGGTGAAATAGTTCAAGTAGTCTGAATAACAAGGGCCTCATTCTTCTTGTCCAGATGAATCACTGCAGACGCAAAATAAGATTTGTCCATTCTTTCCAAATCCCCAAATATTGATTACGGTCAAATGTGTCTTTTCTTTTGAAGATTCTCTGTCATCTGGTGACGATGAAGACTACGACGAAGATCCAGAAGATGCAGGTAATGGAAATGGTGAATTCTTAATTATTCTTTTTTCAACCACACCCACACAAATGAAACAATGTCATTTGGTGTCAATCTCCACAATCATATTTTGCGTTGATTGCAAAAATATACATTTGAATATAAATATACATAGTGCAATCACTAGACCACAGACCAAACAGGAAGTGAATTTTCGATTCACGTCATTCGCGCAATTAACGTGAGTGAATTTGCTAACCGGCAAATATTTGCCCACATTTTTAATTTTCCTCAACTTGGTTATTGCGAAGATTTCTGACTGCCTGATACTTATTACGTCTCAACATCTCTGAGTCACTTTAGAAATTCTGCTGTTGCCAGCCATGGGTTATTAGCAATACTCGATGAAGCGCACCCCAGTGTTACATTTCACCAGTCGTGATAGAACACGGTCTGTCTGTCGGAGCCCCGACGACTTTGTAGAGAGTTGATTTTACAAGCAACGGTGCGGCCACCTTTTGGATTTATGCAGCTGATATCTGGTAATTTGAATGAAACGGCTCTCCTAAACACACACGTCTTTCCTGTGCTCACATTGAAGCGTCCCCCGTAGAGCCCTAAACCAAGCGGCGCCGTCGCACAGATCCAAAAAGCCGGCGCTTAGCTTCCCCCCGGCGCTCCTCCGTCGCGATGCGCGAGCTGTTCAGGGAGTTCAGGTGCGGGTGAACGGAGGACGGTGAGAGGGGGGGGGGGGGGGTTCAGTCAGAGACAGACGAAGGAAAATGATTGACATGAAATGATGGAAGTACAGTGAAAGACGAAGAGGCGTCGGGATAGAAGTGAAGTCAAGTAGAAAGCAAGACATTGAAACCTACTGTATAATCATTTGAATACTATGACCTTTAACTCGTTCAAGGAGCAAAGACTCAACTTCTTGTCAGTGGACTGCAAACTGAAGACATGTGTCAAACGGCGCGTGAGACCTTGAACTGAATCCTCATCCACCTTAAACGATCGAGAAATCTGGTCTCGGATGTGAAATGTGGAAATGTTTTTTTCGGTGACAATGCGTCAAAGCCTCTTTTGTCAAAAGTCAATCACAAAGCTCCACAACCCAAATCTTCACACAATGGCCGCCACCGATGTTTCGCCCAACCGGTTTCCATCCAGCTCCAGTCATTGCATTGCAAGCGAAAGAAATTCGAAAAATCACAAAGATTTCCTCATCTAAAAAGAAAATTGGGATGGAAAGTGGCATTTCTCAACGACAAAGGAAACAGAAAAGCAACAAGCCCCGAATCAAAAGCATAGATTCAAAATATACATACGAGTGCTGCATATCAAACCCCATTTCCCTCTTCACCATCCACACCAAAGCTGAAAAAGATCTTTTAATGTAGACATCACATTAAATATCAGGTTCTGATGTTCCTCCCTGTCTCACGTCGAGGCGTCCATCACTGTTACGAGCCCGGAAAGAAATCTATATTGTAACTTGGCGGTCGTCCCTGGCGACGCACACACGAGCAAAAGGAAGCTTTGACAACAGGCTGTCAAGACTTGATCACAAGTCAAGTAGTCGCCTCATAACAGCCTCATTTGATCAATCTCGCCTCTCTGATCTCTGGATCAGGAGTCTGTCGACGTGGCTCGTCGTGGTGACGTCACTTTCCACATTTAATCCCTTTATTCTGCTCACTTGAAGAGAGTGCAACATTTAGTTCTTTCCTTTTTCGCCATCTGCCTCGTCTCACGCCGACGCTCCCGCATCCTGGAGAGGGATTACAGGAAGAAAGCGGCGGGAAAGGCTTCCCGTTGTCACCCGCGACCTACCAAACCCCAACGAGTGGTGAAATGCGCGGCTTCACAGGTTCGCCACGAGTGCTTTTCCTAGACAGGCCTGACGTGGCGGCTGCTCATCCCGCAGACGTCCTGAACGCCAGAAAGTAGCCTCGGACTGCCAGACTTAATCTCTGGAGGTAAGTCTACCCCATGACATACGAGGCTCCCATTTCCCGGCCAAAAAGGAGAAGGATTAGCCCCGAGAACATTCCCCCCCCCCCCCTTATCTCTGCTTAATGTTCACTAAGCCACCCGCTAATTAGCCGGGCTGCAGCGGAATGGAGCCATGTGACGAGCCAACACAGCCAGAGCGCAGGAGAGAGAGTCCCCGTCGGCGAGAGTCGGGCGACCAATGAGGGAGGGCGATTGACCTTTGTCCCCGAACGCGATCGCCGTCCGAAGGAAATCATGACGGGAACTACTAATGATTTGAATTCCGAGTGGCGACGCAGGTCTCGCGGAGGCCGGGAGCCGGCGACACTCGAGAAGAGACGCGCCGCCGTCCGCCACTGTTGATGACGTGCTTGGAAGTCGGTGCAAGTGCTCCTGGGAAATCAGAGACGTATGCCGCGAGGTATGCATGAGACGTAATGACGGGGCTACATGTCGGCTCTGGCCCCCCGCGGAAAAGCCAAACGGCTCTGACGGGTTGAACGAATTCTGAACCGGCACAGGCACGAGGCTCGCTCTGGCGGAGGAGGGATTTTAAATCTCGCTGCGTCTACGCCGAGCGAGCAGGTGAAGGCTTTATAGTGAATGGACTTGGTCCTTCAAAGCCCAAAAAAGAATTAACGTGTGGCCTTTCGATTCTGAAGGGCGGCACAAGACCCGAAATGAAAAAGGGAAATTGATAATTGCTAATGACATCAGCAAACAAATAGGATGCCCCATGAAACAAAGGAAAGCCACGTCAATATGAACCTGAATACAAATCGAACGTTCCGATATATAACTGCACATAATGATGAATAGATCTGAGGAAGGGTCATCATCACCATTCAGTCCTTATTTACCAACGACATCAACTACAAATGTCTTATTATTTGTCGCTTTCGTTCATTTCTACTACGATATTTAAGATGAAAAGAAAAAAAAGTGTGAACTGAAATATTGAATGAATATTCTTCAATCAAGGAAGGTGAAGGTCTTGTAGGTAATTATATTATTTTTTTGCATTTGGAAAGAGATGGAGACAAATACTTTTCAATATTACGACTAAATAGAGGAGTAAAGAAAGTATCTGTTTATATGCAATACATTTGATAGTGTGCAATGAATTCCTCACGTGTTAATCCGCAAAAATGTATTTTACCTGTCCACTTGGACGTCGCGTAATGTGTTCTACGAAAAGGCTGACGCCCGCTACTACGATACGCTCCCCTACAGTGTCAAGAGCGAAACCGATCAACCGCGTTGGAGGTTTGACAGAGGAGCGAGTAAGAGGTCAGAGGTCAAACCGTGATCCGCCCCCAGCGTTTGATTTAAAGTGACCACTTTCTTCAGTGTGGAAAGTGGTGTACTGTGTGAAAGGGTAGAGTGCGTGTGTGCGTGTGTGTGTGTGTGAGAGTGAGAGTGTGTGTGTGCGTGTGTGTGTCCAAGGGGAGGAATGTTAACAGAGCCTAATCTGTGCTGTGCTCCCGAGCTAGGCAGCCTCCTTGTTTACCCTGGCAGGAGAGCAGAGGGCCACGCCGCTCCGCTCCGCGACCGCCGTCCCTCCGACTCTTGTTTGCCCGGCGTCCCCGCAGGGCCTTCAAAGAAACCCAGTGTAATCTGTACTGAAATCTGCCTATGTGCTCGCAGGCGTCGGCGAGGGCAAATTATACAATTACACAATTAGACCACCCCCCTCCTCCTCCTCCTCCTCTTCCTCATCCCCCCCCCCCCCCCCCCCGATCGGTGTCCGGGCACTGGAGGCCCTTGTGCCGCGGCGACCGGCAGCGCAGCGTGTCCTGCTCCAGCTAATTGCTGCTGCGCTGAAGTCGGGGCTGATGGAGAGACACGGTCACGCTCCTCCGACCGAGAGCAACAGCAGGAAGTCGGAGGGAAAGTTAACAGACTGCTGCAGGGTGTGTGTGTGTGTGTGTGTGTGTGTGTGTGTGTGTGTGTGTGTGTGTGCGTGTGCGTGCGTGCGAGACACCGCACGGTCCTGTAAACCTGTTCTTATAATAATAGACGGATTCTGAAAAGTTAAATCTGCGTCGAGACGCATATGATGACAGTCAAGAACAAAAGAGGAAGAAGGAAAAGAAAGAAGGAAGGAAACAAAAGCCCCGTTGTGCGAGGAAATAAATTGTTCCTGGAGCCGTGCCAAAAACGAATCATTTCTTCTTTTCTTTTTTTATTGGGCCCACGACCAAACGTTCCACCAAAATTTCCTAGAAATTTGTTTCTATATTGAGACTCGCTGCTCTTCTACCAATCAGACGAAGACAGAGCGGAGACGTCGCTGCCTCGTAACAGAGACCACAGAGCGCTGAAGGCCGAAAGGGAGTGGAAGCAAGAGAATCAAACGGCAGCGGATGTCGTTGAAGGCGCAGACCCTGAAATGCTCTTCACATCCTCACTTTTGGATTTGCTGTCCAATCATCGTCCGGAATCTTAAAAACTTGGCAGCTTTAATATCACACATATTCCCAGAAAGCATGAGAATGCGTGTGCGTGTGTGTTTGGGGGCATGACAGCGTAACTCCTGACCTCAGTTATCGAAAAGGCAAACCAAACAAACAGCAGAGCGGGAGATACGCTGGAGTATTTTTAGGAGACACCCCCCCCCCCCCCCCTCGGTTGACCTCTGCAGCCGACAGGTGGACACGCATGACTCTGTAACCGCAGAGCGGAGGGAACATGTTACAGTAAACCATCTTCCACTGTAGTAACAGGGTGAGGGTTATCTGCTGACTCCCTGTGGAGGATCAGACACACACACACACACACACACACGTACACGTACACCCCCCATCCCCCAAATCCCACTCCCCCTCCCTGCTAAAGGAAATACCATCCAGCCAATTAGACATGGGACGACATTCCTGTGTTTGCTGAGCGTACACGCTGAAATCAAATATCGATATCGGCCGCTGTTGCTAGGCGCCGCCAGTTCTCGTTCTCTCCGGACGGAAAGTGCTCGTATCAGCTTCCGAACGTATGAACGCACAAGAGACAACGAGATCACATTGTCACACTTCGGAACCACTGGATGGAAAAAACGTGTGGTCGAGTAATATTTGATTACAACAACCGACCATAACACAATTATCAAATGACTCTCTTATATTAAGTTGTTGGTCTTAATTCAATTGAATTTGATTTGTGTAGCGCCAAATCACGAGATGCATTATATCAAGGCACTTTCCGTAGTGATGTCGAGACCTGATATGCATTTGAACAGCATCAGAAATTATGTTTTGCATATATTCAGTGTGCAGCTCTAACTATTTCACGTTCCTGTTAATTATGTTTAACTTTGATTGTAGTTTTCTTTCTCTGCACTTGTATCCAATTCGGTTCATATTTGTCTGCTCCTTTAAAAATTATCTATATATATATATATATATATAATTAGCTTTAACTATATTCATATTCCAAAACAGGGGGAGCTCCTTCTTGAGAACAAAGTCTGCAACAGGACAGGATTAGAGCTCCACCTAACGATTATTTTCACAATCGATTAACCTGTCGATTATTTTCTCGATTCATCGATTAGATGTTCGTTCCATGAAATGACGTGAAATGATGAAAAATTTGTGACCGTGTTTCCTCCAAACACACCAGACGATGTTTTGTTCCGTCCACACACCAACGATATTCAGTTCACTGTCGCAGAGGAGCAAAGAAACCAGGAAATACTCACTTTTTTTTTCATTAAAAATAGTTTAGTAATCGATTACTAACCGATGAGCGGTTGCAGCTCTAGACAGGATACATGTCTTCCTGTCACACAACGTGCTGTAAGCTTAAGCAGCTATTTCCAATTTTCCTCGAGCAGCCTGAAAATAAACCTAGCGCCACTTAAAGACTCGTCTTTGCCAGAACATTTTCTAAAAGTAAGACACGACGGGCCGGCCCGACCCGACCCGACCCGGCCCGACCCGGCCCGACCCGGCCCGGCCCGACCCGACCCGGCCCGACCCGACCCGACCCAGTCTGCGTTACTTGACAGGTGATCCTGCGCAGGAACAGAGAAGTTAATCGCTCGGCGGAGACCAGCGCATGCCGAAACCCCCGCAGGCGTCTATTCTGGGTTGGAAAACGTCAGAGTGGTTTGAAAAGGAATCGCCGGCAGGAGGATGAGGAGGACCACACATCGGGAGAGAGAGACTGTTTAAAACTCCCTCTGCGTGTTTTTGTTTGACCGAGTGTGTGTGTGTGTGTGTGTGTGTGTGTGTGTGTGTGTGTGTGTGTGTGTGTGTGTGTGTGTGTGTGTGTGTGTGTGTGTGTGTGTGTGTGTGTGTGTGTGTGTGTGTGTGTGTGTGTGGGCGGGCGGGCGTGCCAAGAAAACAATGTGTGCAGACTCCTCGGAGAGTTGTCTCACGCTGAGCACAGCGTCGCCCCGAATACGCCGACGCAGAGAGAACTGATGATATCTAACAGATATTTCCCCTTGTAAGGTGTGTGTGTGTGTGTGTGTGTGTGTGCGTGCTTGTGCGTGTGTGTGTGTGTGTAAGGTTGCATGTGGAGAGTGTTTGTCTTTGCAAGCTGGGGAGTCTCTAACTCAAGCAGGGAGCAGTGTTCAACTGCTCTATTAGAGTTTCTTAACACACACACACACACACACACATACTGTTCATATACGTTCACACACGCACACACACAGTTCGTTCAATAGAAGCGAACTGTTTGTTTGCTTTCTAAGACGACACGTCTGCGTCTTTCATCGCGGAATCTCTCTCGCTCTCTGGTTGTAATTACTGTGTGAAGCCGAAGCCAAAGTGTCGTGACGGGAGCCAAGGAAACGTTTGTGTGTCAGAAATATATCGGCGCTCCGCAGGGCATTACGATGAACGCACACACACACACACACACACACACAAACGGTAGTTCAGCGGTGATCACACAAAGGTACTCCGAGAGACATTTGACGTCTCACCTTAGTTGTCCTGATGAGATACACTCCACCCATGTGTTGCCTCAGGGGGAACACACACACACACACACACAGACACACACACACACACACACACACACACACAAGCCCTGATATTGAGATGGTAATCAGCTCCCCTCGCTCCTCCTGCGTTCGGAGGGTAAAAGAGACGTCTGATGACCGGTCAACCACCTCCCTCGGCTTTTGTCCCGTGAAACACACACACACACACACACACACACACACACACACACACACACACACACAGAACCTACACAGAGGGCGAGTGAGCCACGCATCGCCGCTCTCACCCTCCACACCCACACCGCAGGAACAACAGGCCCCCCCCGACTCGCTGCCTCTCCCTTTGTTCCTCGTCGTCTTCTTCAATACAACTCAATAAATCGCCCTGACGGCTTTTTCACAAACCCCCTTCGGGATGCGACGAGCCAAATGAACTCTCGCTTTGTAGGCGAAGGGGCAGAAGAAGAAGAAGACGATAGGTGCGTTTTGTTAATGGTCCTCGCGACGCTCCGCGCTCACTGGGTTTCTTTTTGTGTTCTTTCAGCGACCGTCAAACTGTGTTTCACACCGTCAGGGCTTCTTGAACTTTACTGTATCTCTATTGGACAGCGGGGCGGACGTGGAATCTAAAGGGGGTTTGGTCCTGATCGTAGCAAGTAAACATCCTTCAAACTATGTTACGTATTTGAATGTCATCATTAAAGGTATAACAGTATACTTGTCGGTATACCGTTGTTCGTCTGATCGAAGGCCTCCAGTGAAGATTCACATCTGTCCTGCCAAAGTACATAAATCATCCAATGTGGACCAACATCTGAAGACGGGGGGGCAGAGAGGAGTCCCATCTGTGCCATCTTTCAGCAATTACAAAAACATGTAACGATAAATTCCTGGAGGGTCCTACCCAACGAAAGAAAAAAAAGAGTCTATGATCTAAACACACTCCAGGAAATGGAAAAGTTGAGTACAAATCTTTCTGGATAAGAAAGTGGCACATCTTGGCCGAGCGAGCCAGACCTCAAATGTCGTCCTGAGACATGATTCACTCGAGGCCTGACCGCCCTTAAAGACTTGAAAGCAGCAGCTGGATACAAACGTCAGAGCTTGAAGACTTGTATCATGCTTTCAAAGACCTGGACTCTCCCCAATAGACTTGAACTGGAGACTCTGACGGGCTTAAGACCTGACTTGGGCTTGAGTCTTAAATTTCGTCACACTTGAGACTCAGGTTGACTCAAAACTTGACTTGTGACTAGTTTTAAATGACTCTAAGATTAAGACGTGAGATCGAGTTTTGCTTAATAATTGAGTCTCAAAAGACTTGTGTCTTCCTCTGACTGACTCAAGACTTGACTTGTACTGATGTAGAATCTGTTGATATGTGACCTGAGACCTTCGATGAAGACTTGGGGCTGGGCTTGAGCATTCTCTCGAATTACGTGAGACCTGACTTGAACTCATCTTGAGCGACTTGATATCTGACAGGCGTCTCCAGACTCAACTTGAGGTTCATCGCAAGGGGCTCGGGGCTCGACTGGTCTCAAATGATTCGAGATATGCTCTTGTCTTGTGTTACTGTATTTACGATTTCAGCCTATGATTTGACCCTAATTAGAAATCGTGACTCGGACTTGGTTCCCCCCGTGACTGACACACAACACCCTGTTTTGTGTTTCTCCAACAGAAGCTCCTTATTGGACCAGGCCCGACCGGATGGACAAGAAGCTTCTGGCCGTTCCCGCCGCCAACACCGTCAAGTTCCGCTGTGCCGCCGCCGGCAACCCGACGCCGACCATCCACTGGCTGAAGAACGGCAAAGAGTTCAAGGGCGAGCAGAGGATGGGAGGCATCAAGGTGAGAGAGCTCCTAACGTGTTCGTACCGAAAGGTTAGAGGAGCGACGCGAGGTTGGGATTTACGGATTGGTATCTTCATCCTAGAGCCCTCGAAATCTTGGAGGAGGTCACGTTCTGTCCTACTTGAGCATCTTCCAAAAGTTGCTTTATGCCAAGGCATCTAGTGGAGCTGGTGTGTCCATGAGGAGATCAGGATGATTGTTGCGATGGTCTCTGGTGTGATATTCTATAGCTGGTGTGAAGCAGCAGGGCTGTAAGGGAACTCGGCTTATAGAGGAATCTTCTCATGGGGAATAAAGGCCAGTGAACGCGTCCTCAGGCCTCCCGGCGGCATTCAGGACCAGGTCCTACCCTTTAGCACCGGAATATATAGATATATATTCAGAGGTTCTAACTGCCGTGCTGAAATCACAGTGGCACCAACAGATACATGCGTGCTCGCGTGATAGCTCGCCGTCGAGAGCAACGCAGCGCAGCAAGAAACAGCTGCCGTGCTCAGCTTTGTCATGGTGTTCACTCTAAACACTGGGGCTCTGGTGGGGAATGGCTCCGCTTAGAGTAATGGGGGGGGGGGGGGCTTGGTTTACGTTTGTTGTTCGCTCGAGAGCCCCCGAGCCGCAGGATTAAACGGCGAACTCGGCCGCGCTGAGAGCATCGGAATTCAAACAGTCAGAAAGTGTTTTGATTGGAAATAAACTTAAGACACAATGACATGAAAGAAAAAATCTAAAATTATGTCCAGAGATTCTTCCAGGGTCACTGTCTGTTGGATCTTTTATACGCTCTCTCTCTCTCTCCATCCTCCATCTCTCGGCCTTGATAAAGTGACAATGAATCAAAAATATAAAAAAGTTTAAGATGACATATTGTTTTCGGTGAAGTTAACTTGTTAATTTGTTACTTAAAAATGTGCTGCTTTACAAATTATTCTCAGTTTAGCGTAAATTTTTTGGCCGGTGTATGTTTTTCAACAACTTTCACACTTTGATGTATTTTTTGTTTTTATTTTATTTTTAGAGTAATGACATTATCAATATATATGTACATATACACACCGCGGAATTTCATTTGAGCAGACGTACTCTGGTTTACACACTCAGCACTGCTAATTCTATTAAAGCTCAAGGCCAATGTGGGGCTGAGATGGAGAGATTTTTTGTTCTGTTTCCATAAACGTCTCTTTCAATTTTGAAGGGTTTCCTTTTTTTCCCCTGCAACAAACTCCTCCCTCCCTGGTCTGAAAGCAAAAACTCTGCTGTACACTTTTGCTGCATTGCCGCTCGGCCTTTGCAGCTGCCACTGCAAACCTCGACTGACAATGAAATGCCGAAATCCTTTGGCGGAGCAGTAGCACAAGCAAAGAGGAACAAATTAGTCCGAAAGCTTCTAGTCACACCAAACCATTTGTTGAGTTTACTGAACTTCATTGCTTTGATTCATCTCAATCAAAATGGTGTAAATACGGTATCTGAATGTCACCAAGCAATCGAGGAGGCTCTTTAAGTGTCTTTGCTCTAATGTGATGAATTTCAACGTGGAGTGAACTCGCGTCACGTCGGCAGCGAGGCAGCGGGAGGCACTCTCCCCCCTCCCAGTGGAGGTCTGGCATTTAAAGGGTTAAATGTAATGAGATCCCGCAGCTATTAACAGTTTACAGAGATCTCCAACATCTGCTCCCAGCAGACCCAACAGCAGTTGTCTCCCTCCCTCCATCCCCACTCGCACTCTCTCTCTCCCCCTCCCACACACACACACACACACACACACACACACACACACACACACACACACACACCTGTCACCAGGCCTCAGGACGCTCCAGCTCCGGCTCCGACCCGGGCGGCGATGGCTCTCCCCAACCAACCACTTTTCAGCTCATGCGTTATAAAGGATTTTTTTTTTTTGCCACGACGATAAAGTTTGAGCCGCCCCGTTGTTTTCCGCGGCAAATTAATCCCAAACTGACCGGTCGGAGCACGTAGCCATTTAATCCATCTGCTCACCAAATCCCCGCCCCAGTGTCCTTGGTCCGACTCAAACGGCACAAGATGGACCCATGGGCCGCGACGTCGATTTTCTAAGACGTTAACGTCAACCGGATCCCACGTGGTCGACTGAACCTTGTGAGGCTCTTTCTCTCTTCTGCCGAGTTAACACCTACGGGATCACTAGAGGGACGCGTACATGTGTGTATGTAGAGCTCGGCCATCTACAGCGTGGTGCGGGGTTTTTCAGGGTACGTTAGCTCCTGTCGGCCTTGGTACTGTCTGTGTCGTGTCGAGTGAGAGATGTGACACTGCAAAAAAAGTTGTCAACAAGCCACCGGGAAGGAAATTCCTGTACATTTTAATTCTCCCCCCCCCCCCCCCGCGCTCCGTACGGCTCAGCAGGTCCGTGCTTGGCACCCGGCCACCCGCCGCTTGCTGTGGGGTTTTCAGTTCCCACCGTGTGGCCACCCAAGCGGGCGCGGCAGCGTCCAACCAAAAGGACGGTGTTGTATTTGGGGAGGGCGGTGTATGTTAACTCGGTGGTTGCGCCGGGGTCTTTTTTTTTTTGCAGCGACTGCAGAGTTTATATACGGCAACAAGCTGGAAAAGCGCTGGAGCAGAACGGGGCGAGAGTCGTTACAATGTCATCAAACCTGCTCCTGACACACACACTTCTGGGAAAGACTCATTTCAGTAACAGATGTCTGACGTTTGGGGTTTTTGAAAGGGTCAGTTCATCTGAATCACAAGAACACCACTTAAAAAAATATACCATTAGCTTTATCTTGGCATGAAGACGTGACCCGTAAAATTCACTTTCAAGCAGCTCGAGGTTTTACAGACTTTAATTCTTTAAAGCCACTTTAGTTCTCTGTCGTATGAACGTTATTCATAGTCTGTTACATTAATTACTTCTTTTTTTTTTTCTGCGGTGCAAATTTATCTTTCAAAGACTTTGACTCCTGCGATTCCCAGTCGGCCATGTTCTGTGATTGTTTCTTTAATAATTAAGATTTCAACGCACGAGGATTTTTGGTTCCTTTTATTTGGAACAGTTGCGAAATAATAATAATCTCTAAATAATAATCACCCATGTCAAAGAAAAGTGAAACTAAAAGTGCCATTGATTTAGTCTGATGGAGATGTTTCTGCTTATGAACACGTTCGTTCTTCCCTGCGTCTCTATTGAGACATTGCCCCCCCCTCACCCCCTCCCTCCCTTCTGTCCCGGAGCTGTGCTCAAAATCCAGTTAGCCCGTCGCCATGTGGCCGCTGGTGCCCCTTGAGGTGAGGTGAGCCGAGAGGTCACTCTCTATAGAATCATGGAGCTGGTTGACAGACAAGCCTGTGACAGTGCCGGGCTCCGGGGGGGGGGGGGGGCGGGGGGGTAACATCTTCACCCCCGGTCTTAATGTCAACCCCTCTGCTGACCCAGCGCACTGCAAAAAAAAACCCCGTAACGTCCACGTTCAAGTAACTTTGATCACTGAGACTTGTTAAGTATCTTAAAGTGTCAACTCACCCTAGTGCGGTGGCATCGAGCCGTAACTTTTGTTTTGGAGGATAAAACAGTTTTCTATTTAATTAAATATACGTGAAAAAACCTTTTTAACTCCATTATTATGACTGATTAAGATATCTGCATGACAATCAAGTCACATCTTCTTCAATTAAGTGTGAGCGACGAGCCTGATTTCATTAAGTCGTCACCCTAATTTTTAACCTGGTTATTTCGGTTTCGCTCTTTTTGTTTTGTCGGTCGGCTTAATTTCACTCATTAGCATATAAATGTAAATGTCACCCAACAGGACGACGCTGGGTGAAGAAAGAACTGGGTGGCGTCCATACAAATTAAAAAGAAGTCCACATTTCCAGTTGCAAACATGAGCAGTGCATCCAAAATTTTAAAAAGGAGGTCAAAATTAAGACATCAAAGACATTAAGGTATGACCGTTAAAACAAGCAAATACATGCAAAGAGCAAAAAGCAAGAAGAATAACTTCAAGAATAACTTCAAGAATAAAAAAAACGGCTGAGGATTGACCCGTTATTGAAGCGACAGAGACACAAAAGACACAAGTGTCGTCAGCACCGACACGTTGGTTTTTTTTGCAGTGCGCTCGTGTCACGACCCCTCGTCACCCCACCTCACATCTGCCTGTGATGAGTTCATCTGGCAGGGGCGGGGGCGGGGGGGGCACCCCGAGCCCTGACAGCCTGACAATGGCCTTCTAAAGACTCTATTCCTCCGATGGGACGGGGGACGGGGGACCTCAAGGGGAAGACGTCTTCCTCTCGCATCCGTATTGAAATGACGAGATCACTTTCTTGGGATTCGACAGCCGTGGTTAATTTCGACAGAATGGAAGTTGAGACCGTGTCTGATTTCTAAGATTAGGACGGGGATGATGATGACTTTCCCCTCCCTCCCTCCCTCCCTCCCTCCCGACTTGGGAAGTGCGTCCAAAGTGAAGTGACTCGCTGACGGATCCGGAGTCCTCGCTCGCTCCTCTCTCCACTCAGTCACTTTGTCGTTTCCCTCTAAAGTGCCGTCAGCTCTGCGGAAGTGTTGGAGAGACCGCCAGTGACGGAGCGCATCATTAGGGTCCATTACCCGCTTCCAAACATACCTCCTGTCTTTACGCTGGAGTGTCTGAGAGTGGCCTCTCTGGGGGACACACTGTGTTCTTCTATATATATATATATATATATATACATATAATAATAAAAACTATCCATTTTAACAAGCGACATCATCTCAAAAATCACTTTCCTGTCCAAAAGTACGAAGCGATCCACGCGGTCTCATCAGGTCCACTTCACACGTGGCAGTAGACGACGGCACTTTGAGGCAGATTCTCTGGTGCAGACGAGAGGGATCGAACAAAGTGTTGCACCTGGAGAAGATGGAGGTTGTTCAGGATCACGTCCGGACTTCGGTGAATGTCTGAAAGCAGCTTCAGACCTGAGTGAGGGCTACAGATGCCGTCATCAGAGATTCAAAGGTGATTCTTCGGGGCGGAGCAGACTTAGGGAATTTAAAGGACTTGGAGGCAGCACAAGCGACGCATTAACAGTTTGGTTAATTCCCCTGAACCTTGACTTTTGCTCCCCCCCCCCGTCCGTGTGGTATTTCAGTACCAAGTGCAGATGTCATGGTGTTGGAGACTTTGTGCTGAGAATAAACGTCTCGTGGGACAAAGCCAATCTACTGCCACTTTGGCAATTCCATCAACTAGTGCAAAGGAAATACGCAAATGTGCAGCAATGATGTTGAATAACGTTTAAACAGCAGTTTAAACCATTCCCTCCTCAGTGGAGACATTTACACCAATGATCCGTCTGGGTTATATATCTCTGTATTAGTATGATTCTCACAGCATCTGATTCACACAGGAAGTGAGTGATAAAGTTGTATCCTTTGAAAACCCCTGCAGCAGGAGGCCTATGTTCTACGCTCTGCGCTCGCCTTTTCATCAAATCACGTGCAAACGACACCATTTGCTTTGGATTTGATGTCGCTCTCTCTAACACAAATCCAACGCTTCTCCGGTTCCCTCACAACCGTAACATCTTCTCTGTGTTTTCGTCGGCGGCGGCTGCTCAGACTTGTCGGTTGTGTCTCCTCCGGGCACTTTGCAGGTCTATTGAAATGCATCACGGACAACTAAACGGTACGCCTGTTGGAACTAAATGAAACGGTAAATAGGATGTGCGGCCCATTTGTAAAAGTGGAAAATAAAATTCCAGCAGGAGGAGGAGGAGGGGGGGGGGGGGGGGGGGGGGGGGGGGGGGGGGGGGGGGGGGGGGGGGGGGGGGGGGGGGGGGGGGGGGGGGGGGGGGGCCTTTCCCCAGACGACTGTGGCGCTTTCGGAGCCTCCTCCACTAAGGAGCCCTAAAGGTTAAAGTTCACCTCTCTATTGAGCCATCAGATGGAGGCGGGGGGGGGGGGGGGCGTGTCACCGGCCCATTGAGCCTCTGACAGCCAAAACCAATGCGCCGGCACATACGACGGGTTGGGGATTCTTATTGTGTCCATGCTGCACAAGCGAGACAACAGTCGACAATGTCATTATTGCGCTTCACTTCGTCCAGGTCTTTCTTTCTCTTCAATCCCTGTGTTGACATGTTTCCAAGGAGGCGGGGCCCTTGAGGCCGGCTCCACACTGTTACTCTTTTAAGACTTTAAGCACTTTCTAAGTCCTTTGTTTTTCCAGTCCAGAGTTCAACACGTTGCGAGTCTCTCCGGCGGCGGCGGCGGAACTTTCTACACTTATTTTTGGACCCTTTTTAATTTAAGGGGCCTGCTAACGGTCATTCACTCCCCTCCTCCTCCTCCTCCTCCTCCTCCTCTTCCTCCCGCTGTCGCTTTACCCAAACACAACACATCAAAGGACTGCTTTTTAGATTTTTGACTTTTCTCTACAGAGCCTCCTCCTCCGCGTCGACGCGGTCGGACGTTTTTTGGAGCCAAACTCGGTCAATAGACCCGCGAACTTGGCCGCCTTCAACGGCGAGTCCTTCGGTGGGGGTGGGGGGGTCTGGCCCTTCTCTCTGCTTCCGCCTTCTCCGGGGGTCTAATTAGATGGTAGCGCAGATCCGGGCCACTGCTCCGCTCCGACACCGGCCATAAATCCTGGTAGCTGGTTCTGACAGGGCTATTTTGCAAAAAAAGGGGCGAAGACGGACGGTTCGGGCCCATAAAGGGGCAGCGGCAGCTTCCTGTGTTTTCTCAGACAACCGCCACACTGCGGACGAAAAAAAACAATAACTGGATGTACCAATAGCGTGAGGTTACGCCGCTGTCTTCCGTGGCTATGTCCCGAGATATTTGGAACACAAACTCCTCTCTCCTTTCAATGCAAAGACCGCGTGCGTCGGTCAAATGTCTCCACACTTTTTGCAGTGTAAAAACTCCCCGGCCCATTCCCATGGCTTGTGCCCCTCGCGCCGGTCCGCGGCCAAAGCCGTAAAACCTTTAAAGCCTTGTATGACTCTAATGTAAGCTCCTTAATAATTTAATTCTGTTTGGAATCTGGCACGATCGGAATGGACGGGGATTATGTCGTTTGGGCGCTAATGCCGCGGGTCGCGCGGGGGTCGGCCGGTGCACCGCGGTTCAAGATAGAAAGAGGCGAGTGGCTCGCTTACGGAGGGAAAACAATTAAATGTTGAATGTGTCACTCAGCGTCTTGAAATAACCTTTTAACGACCAATTCGGTGCGAGTGCGTGTCCTCGGTTTGTGAAGCCGGAAACAAAAGTGGCGGCAAAAAGTCCCACGTTGAACACAATTCCCCACCAGTCACAGCTAAAGGATAATGGATAAGTGATCATGTTAAAAACAACTTGAGGGTCAAAATTCGGTGAACTGACTCGGCGTGTTTTTATATATTTCTTCAATGATTCATCTGCAAATGGAACGTCTTGTTGACAGTCTCACTTGGAAGTAAATCGAGGCGAGCTGGTATCGTTGTAGTACTTATTGCGAAGGCTTTTCCTGAAGTTGAAGGACCACGCGTCCCGCCGCCGACGGGCTCGCCCGAGTCACGTCCCGCCGAGCCGAGACCCAGAGCTGCGATTTTTCTTTTTCCGTGCCGAGGTTCTGGATGTCTACCTGACGGGAGAAAGCACTTCGTCGGAGCAACAAGACCTTATGAAAGCAAGGGGAGAAACGTCGGCGGAGGGACTTTCCCCTGCTTCCCACGACAATCTTCTTAAGAAGAAGTGGAGACGTAAATAAAACCATAACTCTGTCCACAGAATCTCTTTCTGTCTTCTGTTGGTGGTCTTGGCGTCGCCAGAACGGCCCGCTCGTCTTTTCACCACCTTTCAGCTCGGCTCTTTGTGCGTCGCAGGGTTCGGTTTTTCCTTTTTTTCCCTGCCTTCTTCTACGCCCTCCCCTCCCCTCCTCTCCTCTCCGGGGCACAAGGCGTCACTCATCTGCTCATGAGAGCAGCCATTGACTCCGGTTTGACTCTGAGAGAGGGGGGGGGGGCGCTGGGGTAGACGGGGCGGAGCCATTTTTTGCCGGGGCGCCTCCAGAGCGTGGCAGGCTGGTCCCGTGTTACCACGCAACTGCGGGGAGCACACACAGGCATAATATTTACACTGTTAAATTATTTTCCGCGTGTGCCTCCAAGAGAGAGAGAGAGTGAAGGAGCGAATATCGGAGGAGGAGGAGGAGGAGGAGGAGGAGAAACCTACAAATGTATACGTTGTGCGAACGGCTGGCCCGTGACCAGAAAACACGTGGGGGTCAAAGGGTCAAAGGGTCAAAGGTCTGTGAAAACACCGGGCCGCAGGTGATGTGAGAGAAGGCGGCCTCCTTGTCGACACCACTCTCTCCCCGTCTTTAGTAGTTGCGACCCCTGCTCAGAGGAGTTCACCCCGGGCGCCCGTCTCGACGCGGCGGCGTGGCGTGTTTCCACTTAAGGTGGTCGTCGGGGGGTGGGGGGGGCCCCCGGGGGGCGACGGCCCAGCGATGCGCGGCAGAGGGTTTCTCCGCTCCTCGCCTCTCCAGCCTCCGAACCTGTCAACTTAGTATCCGTCTGCTGCCTCCGTCCAGCCGCGCCTGGTTCGAATTACCACGCACAGTGGAACCAATTTCAGAGGTGTTAGAAAAAGAAAAAGAAAAGATAGACGGAGAAGAAGAACTCCTGCCTCACTGCAGACGGAGAGAAGAGACTGAACTCTCGCTCCTGGAAATAATCCTACATGAAAAAGGTTCTTCATCATATCATATATGGTTTGAGGCTTTCTGATTGACTCAATGTGATCGATAATCACCAAATTTCTCTTGGATATCCAACAGGAAATCCTATAAATTATGCAATGACGTTATCTGACAATTTAGCGTTTTCCCAATCGAAGCGCGTTGTAAGGAAAAGGCCTAACGTGACCGAATGTGCTTGATGTGACTTGATTATAGAATTTGAGGTGTTTATGACCGAAACCCCATATCTGAGAGACATTTGGTGATTATTGATCGCCGCATTGGCACGTTCATTTGCTTTCCGCCTGTAAATCATATCCTGAGTCAGCACCGTGCTCCTCATCACGGCTGCTCCCTGAGGCTCATTTCTCCCTTTTTAATTTCCGCTGCTGTGTTTCCACAATGTCAAAAAAAAAATATTGTTTTCCACTCATCGTGTCTGTTCCGCACTCGCAATTAATGGGAAAAAAATGCTAAAAAGGAAGCTCCGGTTGGCGTTTGATATGTTTGTTCAAAGGCGGCACGCTCCTGTTTGCCACGCCGCCCGCTCTTGTGATGTTTCGTTATCAAAGGAAGGAATAGATCTGAGGCCGGGGAGGAACGGCTTCCTCCGGACACGGCGTCTTGTTACAAACAGAAGGGATATATTTATCATATCACACCTTCACCGCAGCTTCATTAATGCATCTTGCCGCCTCCAGTCGTCACGACAGATGATGAATCCCCACAATCTCAGATGTGTTGTATGACGACAGAGACTCACTCGTCTCCCCTCTGTGTGCCCCCCCCCCCCCCCCCCCCCCCCAGCTGAGACACCAGCAGTGGAGTCTGGTGATGGAGAGCGCCGTGCCGTCGGACCGGGGGAACTACACCTGCGTGGTGCACAACAAGTACGGCACCATCACCCACACCTACCAGCTGGACGTCCTAGGTAAACGCCCCCCCCCCCCCCCCCCCCCCGCCCCGCTTCTGTGTAAACAACGAATAAAATTAACATTTTCAACAGTGTCAAAGTTGTTAATGGGGACATTTCTCTCCCTCTCTCTCAGAGCGCTCGCCCCACAGGCCCATCCTCCAAGCGGGCCTGCCGGCCAATCAGACGGTGGTGCTGGGCAGCGACGTGGAGTTCCACTGTAAGGTCTACAGCGACGCCCAGCCGCACATCCAGTGGCTGAAGCACATCGAGGTCAACGGCAGCCGCTACGGCCCCGACGGCGTGCCCTACGTCAACATCCTGAAGGTGGGTGTGCCGCTGCTCGTCGACGCCCCCCCCCCCCCCCCCCCCCCCCCTCGGCTCTGATGCGCGCATTTGACGTGCGCATTTCCTGGAGCGCTGCGCCGTCGTCATGGGAAGGAGAAGGCCTCACCTGCAGCTCACACACACACACACACACACACACACACACACGTTACAGTTATTAACCAAATGATATTATGTGTATATTAAATGAAATGCATTCTCTTGTGTCAGGAGCCACAAGGAGACAGTTTCCCTGCAAAAGTTTTTTTCATCTTGCTCATTATCAATAATCCCTTACATGAAGCTGAGAGCAAACAAGATGATCCGATCGGGTTCCATACACCTGATGAGAACTTTAGTTTCAATTATTAGACATGTTAAAGCGGCCGATCTCTTGTGATGCTAAATACAAAACACGCAGAAACAGAAGAAACGACATCTCCCTGATAAATGCGTCACATTTGAGGTCATGCACGTGAACATGGACGATGCCACACGTGCAACACTATGGTCCATATTTAATGTTTGTGCATCCTGTTGCTTGTTGGCACGTTATCGCTCTAGAATCCAAGAGTGTCGCGTGCGGCTTCACCCGCTCCTGCAGGTATCCCCTGCGCGTGACTCCCCGACACACGCGTGTCCCAGACGTGACGTTTGACTGACGCGCCGATGCTGCGTCTTGTTACACTTGGGAAGGAAAAAAAAGAGGAATCCTCAAGTGCTCCCTTGTGAGAGCGAGCGAGCGAGCGAGAGAGAGAGAGAGGGAAAGGTTAAGTACACGCTTGTGGGCAAGTCGTCAGAAAAACGAGCTTTCTCTGCTACTGTGAAAGAGAGACTCCTGGAGGTCGCGTCGCCTCCCCCAGACGGCGTTGGTGTTCAAGAATAGAGAAGAAAGCATTCCTTCGCCCAGAGAGGACAACACCCTAAACCCACCGCGAGGCGTGCGCCGCGTACATTTTGACTGAAGACAGGAAGACTCCAAATGGAAGAAGAAAAAACAGAGAAGGCCCTTATGCTTTCTCATTTGGCCTCTTGAGAGAGCGAGCGGGCGAGCGAGAGAGAGAGAGAGAGAGAGAGAGCGAGGGAATAAAAACATCTGGTTTGGACTAAGTTAACTGCTGTGGTGGCGGCAACGCAGGGAGAGAGAGACGGGCTCTGTTAACCGCCGCTGCCGTCAGATGTGCCGCGTCGCGTGGTTTGGAGGAGGAGGAGGAGGAGAGGGAAGAGACGGAAGAGGCACCCAAAAAAGCCATGGAAAAAATGAGTGGAGTAACACAAGGAAGGGCAAAGTCAGCAGAGAGAGAGAGAGAGAGAGAGAGAGAGAGGTGGGTGAAGATGGAGGGCGAGAGACGGGGGGGAGAGAGAGAGAGAGAGAGAGAGAGAGAGGTGGGTGAAGAAGGAGGGCGAGAGACGGGGGGGAGAGAGAGAGAGAGAGAGAGGTGGGTGAAGATGGAGGGCGAGAGACGGGGGAGAGAGAGAGAGAGAGAGAGGTGGGTGAAGATGGAGGGCGAGAGACGGGGGGGAGAGAGAGAGAGAGAGAGGTGGGTGAAGATGGAGGGCGAGAGACAGGGGAGAGAGAGAGAGGTGGGTGAAGATGGAGGGCGAGAGACGGGGGGAGAGAGAGAGAGAGAGAGTGGTGGGTGAAGATGGAGGGCGAGAGACGGGGAGAGAGAGAGAGAGAGAGAGAGAGTGGTAGGTGAAGATGAGGGCGAGAGACGGGGGAGAGAGAGAGAGAGAGGTGGGTGAAGATGAGGGCGAGAGACGGGGGGAGAGAGAGAGAGAGGTGGGTGAAGATGGAGGGCGAGAGACGGGGGGAGAGAGAGAGAGAGAGAGAGGTGGGTGAAGATGGAGGGCGAGAGACGGGGGAGAGAGAGAGGCTACAGAGACAAAGAGACAAGAACGAGTGACACTGAAGAGAAAGGGAAAAAAAAAGACATTCTCAGACACGGAATCTGAAACATTGTCAGCTTGATGGATTTTGGGGTTTTTCAAATGTTTCTGTCAACTCGTCAGTGACGCGGAAAAACAAAACGACATCGAGACGCAACATCGACGACGAGGAGTTATTTACAGCAGACGAGATTGGTTTTTTTTAATCTCACGAGGACACGGGATGCCCCCCCCCCCCCCCCCCCCCCCCCAGCTTCTCAATTGATGACTTTCCGAAACTTTGGTCCTGAAGCATTTATTTGGAAAGAGAGAATTATTTTACCCGCTAATTCAAATTGGCAGTTTAGGAAGTAGGATTATGGTTTCACAAGGATTTGTTCCTGTTTTGCGACAAGTTGCGAGAGAGAAAAACGATGCAACATTATTAAAAAAAAAACCTCCACATCTTACAGAAACGGATGAAATGATGTTTATTCACTTAAACATTGTCGCTATACTCTCACATCTGCGCAGCAAACAGTCAAGCGCCGGTATCTGTAACGCTTACTGGTTTAATTTCTTTATGTATTTAACCGATCGAAACAGTCGTGAAACCTTTGCGTGAATAAGCATTGGTGATAAAAGTGACATTACAGCGTTCCGTCATATCTGTGTCTATGCTCAAGTACGTGATCCCGCACTCCGGCAGAAGGCCCGATTGACATGTAAACGTGTTGAAACCTTTCCCGACCCGTCTGACAGGGAAGGGGAAAAAAAGGAGTAAAGAGGAGGAGAGAGAGAGAGAGAGACAGAGAGGGGGCGAGCGAGCCCGTCGGCCCATAACCGCGGCTCCACGCTCTATTTTCAACTACCACATAATTGAAACAGTATTCACTGAGATCTACTGTATATGTGCCTGTGTCTGTCTCTCTGGCCCCACCGCAGTCCAGTCAGTCTCCTGGCAACACCGCACGTGGGGCACATATAGGAGTTAAATACAGGGGGGGGGAGGGGGGGGGTGGGGGGGTCAGGCAAGATCTTTAAAAGATTTTTTTTTTATTTTCTTGCAGAAACACTCTTTTGATGCCTAGAAAAAAATGTCACCATGAGCGACTCGCCCCGGCGCGGGGAGGAGGGGGTGGGGGGGTTTGTCATGGAGCCGAGGCCTGCATGTTCATTAAGCAAACGTAAAACATGATATGTTTTCCCCTTTACGTGCTTTGCCCATTAAATTATTCATCAGCAGCTTTCACGAGCGGTGTGTGTGTGTGTGTGTGTGTGTGTGTGTGTGTGTGTGTGTGTGTGTGTGTGTGTGTGTGTGTGTGTGTGTGTGTGTGTGTGTGTGTGTGTGTGTGTGTGTGTGTGTGTGTGTGTGTGTGTGTGTGTGTGTGTGTGTGTGTTAGCGTGATAGTGTGTTAATGCACGCAGCGCACACACTTTGGGATGATTGACATGTATACCCCAGTGTCTTTAATATACCAATAGACAGCTCGTGTTCCTGCAAGTATGCAATGTGTGTGTGTGTGTGTGTGTGTGTGTGTGTGTGTGTGTGTGATCTTGAAGTTGTCATGCTGAAATGCTCTTAATCTCACAGTCTGCCACACCTGAGCCGTGTCGGCGTTCTTGTCCGTCACTTTCCATGTTGAAAAAAATTCTAAAATTACAAACCTGTTTTTAAAAGCAAGCCTGTTACAAGTAAGGGTTTCGTCTTTCATGTTATAAATCAATGCATTTATTCACGTTCATGTCCCATGTTTGACGGGTGATAACGGTGAGACCCCTCCGATACATGTAGCGAGAGGCTACTAGCTTAGCCTAGCGTAAAGTCTGTGAGCTAGGGAAAGCATGGGCTAGTTAGCCTGACTTTCTCTAAAATGAGTTAAACATACACCTACAAGCACCTCTAAAATTCCCTAATGAACGACTTTTATACTATTTTTTTTATTTTGTACTCAAATAGTAATGTAAAAACAACAAAAACATGTTATTAAGCTAAGCTAATTGCCCAACGGCTCTAGCTAGCTCTATATTTGGAGGTATCGATCATCTAACTCTCAGTGACAAAAAGGAAAAGGAGTTGAGTCCAGAAAAAGAAAGATGGAAGGAAAGAATATAGAAGAATATATTAGAAGAAGAAGAGTGTTTTATCATAGTTTATTATATATATATATAACTATATATATATTCAATAATCGGAGAGTTTACTTAGCGGAGATGTAAGGCATGGTTGAAATTGTTAATTCAGTTTTATAAACCTTGTGTACCCATCACTGGAGAAAGGTACAATGTTTTGTGTTTTACACAGTAAAATCTGAACATTATAAACTAAGTGAAAGCAGAACCAATGGCAGAGCTGTTGGCCACTGTGTATCATGACAAAAGTATAAATCATTTTTGATGATCCCTGCTTTTTTTCTCCAGGTTTGCATATATATAACACAGTCTGTGGTGTACATGTGTTTGTTGCATAGGCCTCACTGTGCCTCTTAATTTTCCCCTTCACAGAGTGTGGTCAGTAGAGACACTGAGGCCCACAGTAAGTTGAAACTGTCCAACGTGACAGAGCGAGATGCTGGGAAGTACTGGTGTCGCGCCTCCAACTTTGTAGGCAAGTCAGAAAACGCTTTCTGGCTCAAGGTGCACACATCAGGTAAATCCTGAGCGCAGACCGCCAACCACACTTTTGATCCTCTGCTGCGTCTCGTCCTCTCTGCAGGGGCTCCTCTTGGTTATGGGTTTCATTGGCTTACTGGCTCTTTAAAAAGACAAACAAACACACAATTTGTTCTTCCAGGTTCTCCGTTTAAATGCTCAGTGGATACCGTCTACATTCAACACCCAGTGCCACTTTGTCTTCCTTTCCAATCAATATCACACCTTTAATTACGGCCATGACTTCAGAAGCCTCGCTCTCCAACAAACCCCCTCTACACACAAACACATAAAAATCCACATAAAACCTCCCACCAACCCAACCTCACAGCACACACACACACACACACACACACACACACACACACAGACGGGCTTTTACATGAAAGCTTGCAGCAGGACTCTGATTCATGACTGGGGTCTTGATGTCACTGTTCCTTATTAAAGCCTGGTGAATGAGAGTCCCCCACCTCAACCGCCTACCAAGCCACATCAGATACTGGGTTTGAAACTGACTCCCCCGCTGATCATCACACCAACTGTGAAAAAGCCACAATTGCACCAGTGGTCTTTTTGTTTTATATAATTCCTTGAAACCATAGAGAATCTTTATGGTATCTATAATCTTTAGAAAATCATAAGAAGATATATGGCTTTAAGCAATTATGTACAAATAAAAAAGCAGTGGACCCAGAATAGATCCTTGCGGCACCCCTAGACGAAAAGTAAGAACAACATCCTGAATTCCACAATTGAAGCCCGAGAAGATTAGAACATAATAATATTATTGCATCAAAGGATTTTGAGGGCTCAGAAAGTGTCTCACTGTCAACATGGTTTCTGCAGACAAGGAATTGCGGTGGAAGGATCTGCTTTGCTTTGGCGTCAGGTAAACTTTGCACTGGTTCAATTTAAATGCGCAGGCGCTCATGCAAACTTTGCCTTGGTCAAAAGAAACCTGCAACGTCTCCCTCTTATCAAGTCATGTTCGTCTGTCGCTGAGCCTAAACCCAAGTATAACATGTTAAAGGTACATATGTTAAGACTCTAGTCGGTTCAAAGTTCAAGGACAGTCGTAAGTTTCTTGATGAGGGGATGCTTTTGCAGTTTTCAGTCACAGATTTCGCAGGTTGCCCGTGGCCTTGGGTTGAACCAACCAGCTTCTTTCCCGGCGTGGTGACGGTGCTGCTTGGGTGTTTTCAGGTGTTGGTGGTGGTGGTGGTGATGCTGTCAGCGGAAGAAAAAAAAGAACAGCACTGCTGAACCCATTTCAAATCCTCAGTCCTGTCCTGTCCTCCAGGGTGTATTTGGTGTTTCCTCTTAAGAAGCTTTGGGCTCATGATATCTCTTCTTTCTCCATCTCTCTCTCCATCTTATACCTCTCTCATCCCCCACAGACGGCCGGTATTAACACTACAGATAAGGAGCTAGAGGTTCTCTTCTTGACCAATGTGTCCTTTGAGGATGCGGGCGAGTACACTTGCCTGGCAGGGAACTCTATCGGCTATGCTTACCACTCTGCTTGGCTGACGGTGCTTCCAGGTATATTCCTCTTCTCTCCACGGATCTCCCGACTCTCGCCGTCCATCTGTACCATGTTGAACAACTGCCACTTATTTTTGTTTTCTCAAGAGCACAACACTCGACATTCATCTTCCGAACCTAATCGTCACACCGTACATTACTGTAAACTGCCATGTGTTGACATGGCTTTGAGGGTGTCGCAATTGTGTCATCCTCCCCCTCTTTGATTTAACAAATCGAACATCCAATGCGGCCTCCATTTTTTAATCGGAGCAGACTCCGCTGAAATGTCTCAAGGCTGCGAGGCAATTCAGAGACGTCTTTCTATTTACTGGAATCCGTTTAGGTGAAATGTGCTACTGAGAAAAGCCATTCTTCTTTTTGCGTAATTTTCAATGTGCATATTTTAACCGACATTCAATGTGCCACGGCCTCCTCCTCCTCCTCCCGAAGCAGTGAGTCCAGAGAAGGAGGACTACTACGTGGACATCCTCATCTACGTGACGGGCTGCGTGCTCTTCATCCTGGCCGTGGTCATCGTCGTCCTCTGCCGCATGAGGATGACCACGCAGAAGACGCTGCCCACGCCGCCCGTGCAGAAGCTCTCAAAGTTCCCGCTCAAGAGACAGGTAACAGAAAGTAGATACAAGATTCGAACACCCCTTTTTGTCCCCCCCCCCACCCCTTCTCTTTCCTCTCTCTCTCGCTGTCTGCTCAGTTTGGTCAAATCCGGAGAAGAAGAAGAAACTGCACCTTTAATCCCCGAGGTTCTTTCCACATAGATCGTCATCGTGTCGGCAAATTCAGTCGTGACGTTGCGGGGTCTTTGAATTTCAGGAACACCTTCTTTTATTGTATTTTCCAGAGATCTATTCAACGGAGTCAAATCTCTGGGGAACATTTTTTAAATGTTCCTGAAAAGTTCAGACATGTATCGAGAAACAGCTTTGGTAAAATCCTTTTTGTGCATCAGATGCTGTTTGGCTCTCTTTCCTCCTCACCAAAGCAAATAAAACTGCAGCGTACAGTTTATTGAGATCATTTAGAAATATGACCCACACCAGTCGGGAAGTGAGTAAGAGTATATTACCTCGGGGGGGAGGATTTGGTTGTGATGAGTCGTGGAAAAATAGTGTCATATTTCTGCATCAGTGACGAGCATCCTGCAACAGAGTTCATGTTTTTTAGTATCTGCCACTTGGACTTGTACTAAGAAAAGCATGAATAAATACTGATGGTTATTATCGTGCGCCCGTCCGTCCCGTTGTCACGGTGACGCAGCGCAGACGCTGGAAGGCGCGTCGCGGCGGCGACATGTGTTCACATTTATCTTGGAGCAGATTCAGCCCGGGGGGGCGGGGGGGGGGGGGGGGGGGGGGGGGTATTTATGCCCTTCCTGCGACTGTCAGTGTTAGTTTTACATTTCACTCTCTGCGTAACACACACTCGTCCCCTCCACCGTTTGGGGAGGAACACGAAGTGCAGCAGCTGCCGTCAGTCCGATGTGAACCTCAGTCCGGTCGACAGTCGAGGTTCAGACAGCACGCAGGCCGAGACGGGACCAAACTCAAGAATTCAAGGGAAATAGTTGTGAAGAGAAATTTGCCGGCCTCCTTGGAGAGAGTGAAATGAGACACGTCCGCGTGCTGAACGCGAAGCTGCAACCAGCGGTCGGTCCGTTTATCTTAGCCAGAGTCACAGGAAACCGTCTGGCTCGGTGGAGCGCCAGCCGGCGACTTTCTACACCTCGCTGCTACTCAGCACGCCGCCTCTCATTGGTTTGGACTGTTTAAAAGTTTGAACTGGTCCTGCTGAATATTTACTTCGTGGAGTCGGGCGTGAGCGCGAGCTGCGCGTCTGACCTTCGGGTTCGAGGATGCAAATGAGTCTATTTCACAGATTCCTGTGAGGAGGTTTCATAGGGACTGAGCCAATGACACGTGGTCTGCTCAGTGAAGTGTGCACACTGAGTCAGACTGGGTTTAGTTCGAGTTCTTAAGAGACTGCTTTGTGTCGATCTAGAAGTGTGGCAGCTAAACGTTCCGTGCGTAGTGTAAGACGTGGTTATGATTCGATAACAGATCCAAATCTGGCCGATCATCCATAGACGTGATGCTTTATCTGAAAGGTGCATTTAGACAAAGACAGAGATTTGACTTCATGTGGTGAGCATTGTGTCTTAAGGGGAAAAAAAGCATCGTCTTGACGTGTCCAAGGAGGGAAGAGAGGTTTTCTAAAGGCCTCGGCTCGAGCACCTAATAAAGTGGCCCCTCACTTTCTCCGTCCCTCCCTCGTTTCTTTTTGGGGTTTTCACGCGAGAGTCGCGACCTCGACTCTGGAAATGTGAACGTCTAAAAGTGCAGGATGATGAGTTTGTCATTACGGGTCCTGCTGCTGCCCCGCCCTGCTGTCGCCCCCGCCGTGTGTGTGTGTGTGTGTGTGTGTGTGTGTGTGTGTGTGTGTGTGTGTGTGTGTGTGTGTGTGTGTGTGTGTGCGTGTGCGTGCGCGTGCGTGTGCGTGCGTGCGTGTGTGCGTGTGTGCGTGTGTGTGTGTGTGTGTGTGTGTGTGTGTGTGTGTGCGTGTGCGTGCGTGCGTGCGTGCGTGTGCGCGCGGGACACAGCTGCTGTGTGGCTTCTCTGCGCGAGCCCCCGAATTTTTCCGAGTTTCATAATTGAAGGGTTCGTTGCTCCATGAAATGCACGGAGCTGCACTTTTAGAAGAAAAAAAACACTGTTGCTTGAAAGTCGTACAACTCGTTTCTTGGGAAAAACATCACACGTGACTTTGGGAGCTGAAGTTCTTAAGCTGGGGAAGTGTATGTTGTCTGATGAGTCCCCGTCCCGGCGGGTTGTGTCAGGTAGAAGTTTGATCTTTCGAGAGACGCTCTAACCGCGGCCTCTGGATCGGTTCTATTTCTGCTGCCTTCACATACACATGCTCTTATAAGGCGGCGCAGGGGAAGATCTTATTGCATTTCTTCTGTAATCTCCGCTTCGTTTCTGCAAAGCTAATCTCCCGCTTCTCTCCTTTCTCTTTCATAACTCAGAGTAAATCTCCCATGAACCTCTTGGCATGTGTTCCGTCAGATATTACTTTTCATGCCTCTGAAATTTGTCGGGGCAATTTCTCTCTCTCTCTCTATTTTTGGAGAGGGGGTGTTGTTTTGTTTTGTTGTTTTCATTTTCCATCATCACAGCGCTTTTCTTACCCCCCCCCCTCGAGTTGGGAAGTTGAGGAGGGAAGAGTCTGGTAAGTGGACGTGTTTGTTTCAGGACCCCACTTGAGGTCGGGGGCCGAGCCGGCGGACATCTTGACACAAACAGATCCATCAAGAAGCCGAGGGGGGGGCCTTCAGCTCGCACTCAGACAAACTGTGTGAGAACGCGGTGCCGGCGGGCTCCCGGTGGCAGGAAGGCCACTGATGGATACGGACGTCCGTCCCCAACCCCTCGCCGCTCGCCCGCCTCCGCATCCTGCTCCGTCCGTCTTTGTTGCCTCCCGCTCGCAGCCACGGGGCCGGCAGTTTGTAAAAGTCACCGCTGTGATGTTTGCAGTTTTTTTTCAGTCCTCTCTGTGCAAACAACAGCTTGAACGCGTGCAGCGTCTCGCATGAACATAGTTTTGATTTTATTCCATATCAGATGTCTTTTCTTATCAATTACACTTTTTTTTTTCAAATAGCTAAACGATTGGAAAATGCCCTTTTTGGAATTTCCAAACAGATGAATATATTTTCTTTATTCTTTTCTTGATGAAACTCTCTTGACAACACAAAAAAGCTCATGTTCTAACTCAAAGCTCAAGATCAAGGCGAGAACACGGATGAAAGTCATTCGCTGTAGTTTCTGTTGGGTCAAAGGTCACTGTCAGGGCCTTTCTCTTTCCTCCCTCCGTCGCCCCCGTCCACACACACATCACCTCGTTCCCTTTCGGAGTCTATAACAAGTTTGTCTTTTGCACCCAAGCAGGTTTCCTTGGATTCCAACTCCTCCATGAACTCCAACACGCCGCTGGTGAGGATCGCCCGCCTGTCGTCCAGCGACGGGCCGATGCTGGCCAACGTGTCGGAGCTGGAGCTGCCGTCCGACCCCAAGTGGGAGTTTCCCCGAACGCGGTGAGAAAAGAGCGAAGAATTAGTTCTCCCGGGAACATGAAGTGTGTGTGTTCAGAATTGACTGACACTGTGCGGTCGTCCTTGCACCGTGATGTGCCGCGTGAACACCTTCCACCATCAATACATCACGGTCGCCATGACGACTGCCTTTTGTGCTCGTCGCAGTTGGCAAGCGACTTCAAATTTCAACTTTCTGAAATGGCCGTGCTCTGGTTTCAGACTCACTCTGGGCAAACCTCTGGGCGAGGGCTGCTTCGGTCAGGTGGTGATGGCCGAGGCCATCGGCATCGACAAGGAGAAGCCCAACAAGCCGCTGGACGTGGCCGTGAAAATGCTGAAAGGTCAGTGAGGAGAGCGAGGAGTGACTGCGTGACCTCGGCAGTGACGCCGAAGGTTTACTTGTACGAGGGGAAATCGGGAGCGTTGATCCTCTTCCACTTCCTTGATTGTCCTGACTTGGTTTTGTTCTCTCTTTCTGTTCTGTCCGCAGACGACGCCACGGATAAAGATTTGTCCGACCTGGTGTCAGAGATGGAGATGATGAAGATGATCGGGAAACACAAAAACATTATCAACCTTCTGGGAGCGTGCACGCAGGACGGTGAGGCCGCGCTGCTCACAAAAAAAAAGAATTAAAAAAAGATAATCCCTTCGGTAACTGAACCCGAGTCTTGATAGCGACGCTGTGCTTTTGCGTTCCAGGTCCCCTGTACGTCCTGGTGGAGTACGCCTCTAAAGGCAACCTGAGGGAGTACCTGCGGGCGCGGCGGCCGCCGGGCATGGACTACTCCTTCGACACGTGCAAGATCCCGGACGAGCAGCTCACCTTCAAAGACCTGGTGTCCTGCGCCTACCAGGTCGCCCGAGGCATGGAGTACCTGGCCTCGCAGAAGGTGAGCCGCTGCCACTACCACTTCCTGTTTACTGTCTATACATCCTGTTTGCTGTCTTTACATCCTGTTTACTGTCTTTACATCCTGTTTACTGTCTATACATCCTGTTTACTGTCTTTACATCCTGGTTACTGTCTTTACATCCTGTTTACTGTCTATACATCCTGTTTACTGTCAATACATCCTGTTTACTGTCTATACATCCTGTTTACTGTCTATACATCCTGTTTACTGTCTATACATCCTGTTTACTGTCAATACATCCTGTTTACTGTCTATACATCCTGTTTACTGTCTATACATCCTGTTTGCTGTCTTTACATCCTGTTTACTGTCTTTACATCCTGTTTACTGTCTATACATCCTGGTTACTGTCTTTACATCCTGGTTACTGTCTTTACATCCTGTTTACTGTCTATACATCCTGTTTACTGTCTATACATCCTGTTTACTGTCTATACATCCTGTTTACTGTCTATACATCCTGTTTAATGTCTATACATCCTGTTTACTGTCTATACATCCTGTTTACTATATGGCCAACCATCCTCGCTGCTTTCACTTCCCACTTGTCCCGATTGAAATAAAAAGACGAGGAAGATCTTCCATCATTACGAAGCTGTAGACAGTCTTAGCGTTTCTCAACTTTCTCAAAGAAAATCCGGAACTTAGCCTCTTTTTTTTCCGGGCCTATTAGATACAGCCAACAAACTTTGAGTTCAATACAGTAAATATCATTATACTTGATTTTGAATCACTCTTTACAGCGTTTAAATGAATGTTAAGTGTCGGGACTCCTCATCTCAAATCCTTTAAAAAAAAAAAAAATCCCTTGATCCAAATGTAATGACTTTTTTGATCTATCTTTGATTATGTTTATCGTGAAAATCCGTCCAAAACTTTTTGATTAATCCTGCTAACAAAAAAATATACAAACAAAACCGATCACACAAGCTCCTCGGCGGAAAAATACGATGTCGTGTTTGAAGTTAAGGTGAATATTTGTGTTAAAGTTAGAGGAGGGTGAAGTGAAAGTTATCGGCCTTCATCTGCTTCTGAGAGTGTGTGTGTGTGTGTGTGTGTGTGTGTGTGTGCGTGTGTGTGTGTGTGTTTGATGCATCTGCTCTTCTTCTTCTCCCCCCTCAGTGTATCCACAGAGACCTGGCGGCCAGAAACGTCCTGGTGACGGAGGACAACGTGATGAAGATCGCGGACTTCGGTCTCGCCAGAGACGTGCACAATATAGACTACTACAAAAAGACCACGAACGTGAGTCCTCCCCTCATCACGGTCAGACGAGCAGAACGGGGCTGAGCTGTGTCTCCCGGCGTCACGTCAGAGAAGGAACGCGCGTCATGACGACTGTTCGAGATTCTTCTGGGCTACGAAATAGAATAATGTGATAGAAATTGACCAAACATCGTCCGTCACGATAAACGAAACACCCCAGAGGAATGCTTAAATACATTTTGATGTCTGTAATGAATCATTGACAGATGTGTGTCACTGTGTAAATGGTTCCTGTCACGGGACCGTGGCGCTGAAGTTCAGCTCCAGGCCCGTCCAGGCTGCGGCGTGGACCCGCTGTTTGACAGGAGGAGCTCCTTCTGACCGCCGCTCTCCCTCTTGTCGTTGCAGGGTCGTCTGCCCGTGAAGTGGATGGCTCCGGAGGCGCTGTTCGACCGGGTCTACACGCACCAGAGCGACGTGTGAGTTTTGCACGAAAGCCAAAAGCGCCACATGCCGACGGCCCACTGGCGCGGGAGCCGCTGTGCGACCCGGCGAGGGATTTCCAGGGACGGGGGGCGGGGGGTTGTTGAAACATCCACGACTGAGGGCGTTGTGTGCGTGTGAATATGGAATCGCCGCGTTTCCCCTCTCTGAATTAGTTCTCGCTGTCACCGCCGCTCTCTCTCTCTCTCTCTCTCTCTCTCTCTCTCTCTCTCTCTCTCTCTCTCTCTCTCTCTCGATTAATCCCGGGCCCCTCGTGTAATCGGCGGCTCCGCATTCCTCGCCGCGTTCGCTCTCTTTAATCTCCGCGACGCGACATCACAGAGAGACGGGGGGCGGGGCGGGGGGGGGGGGGACCAGCGTTGGCTGCTCCGTCAGCGGCCACATCCGACCTGCCCCCCCCCCCCCCCCCTCGAACAGAAGGAGACGAGAGGGGCGGCGAAGGGAACGCACCTTGCACGACCCCTTGGATCGCCGCCGCGTCGGCTGGGGATCAGGAGGGGGAAGGCGAGTCGAGGCGAGAAGGTCATAAAGTCAGTCTGTCTTGTGGTGCAGTAGCTGCCCCCCCCACCTGCCCCCCCACCCCCCAGCGCAGCCGTCCAAGCCAAATACGCGACCTTGTCAACACTGGATCACTGGTGTGATTACCCTCGCCTGGGAACGGGCCGAGAGGAGAATCAGCCCCAGCTCTGTTATTTCAGCAGGTCTGGATTACAGAGTCAATCCTCCCGCCAAAGCCCCTCCCCCCTCCCTCGCTCGCTCCCCCCCCCCCTCCCTCATACAGTAGTCGCTCGACGGCCAGTTTACTCTCGCAGCCCCCCGAGGGGACTCTGACTTCTGACCTCTGATGGTTTTTTTTCAAGGAATAGATTACGCTCAGACAGACGGGGAGGGGCTGGGGGGGCGGGGGGGGACCACCACTATAAACACATTAAGACACATCTGACACACGCAAGAGGACAAGTGAAGTTCGTCATCGTTTCAGATGATCAGATCCTCAGACAGTGGGGATTTCCCCTCGATTTTTGGGGAATCGGGGGAATCGAACCCCAGCCGTCTGCACAAAGCTCAGCGGCGTAACCCGCTGATTCATGCGAGTCACGTGAAGCTCTTCTGCGAGGTTCATGAGCGCCAGCCGGACGCGTGATTACAAGATTACTCTTTGTGGCTGATTCCGATCCGGTCCCATCCGTCTCGCGCACGGTGCACAGTCCAAACCTCACGGACTCAAAGGTCACAGCGCTCCTTGACCTTCATTCTGCGTCTGCCCCCTCGGTGTTCACACCTTCATCACCTCCTCCTGTCTCGGAGCCTGTCAGCCTGTGAGTCTCCATCCTCGACGGCGTGCGGTGAATATTAAAAAAAAGTGTGTGGCTCTTCCTCCTGCCTCCTGCTCCGACCCCTGCGACCCCTGCGACCCCTGCGACCCCTGCGACCCGATGTCTGTTTCCGTGTCCTGATCACACCTGTGACGATCATGAGCTCCTGACTCTTGTGCTCAACCTACATCTTCCGCCTTTAGCTGCTAATTCCCTGTTTGATGTTTGATGTCTCTCTTTCACCGCACTCCCCCTCTCTCTCTCTCTCCCTCTCTCTCTCCCTCTTTCTTTGTCGCTGTGTTTGGACGGCGGACTAACTGGCCCCCGGGACAGTAGCGCCTGTTTTTTTTGTCCACCCTCTGGACCAGAGCGTGAATGATCAGATTAGTCTTCGCTTGGAGCGGCGAGAGGAGGAGGAGGAGGAGGAGGAAGAGGAGGGGGAGGAGGAAGAGGAGGGGGAGGAGGAAGAGGAGGGGGAAGAGGAGGGGGAGGAGGGGGAGGAGGAGGAGGAAGAGGAGGAGGAGGAGGAGGAGGAGGAAGAGGAGGAGGAGGAGGAGGAGGAAGAGGAAGAGGAAGAGGAGGAGTAGGAGGAAGAGGAAGAGGAGGAGGAGGAGGAGCCATAGGAAGAGGAGGAGGAAGAGGAGGAGGAGGAGGAAGAGGAGGGGGAAGAGGAGGGGGAGGAGGAGGGCGTCCGATTCTGATTCACCGGATGAAACAATAGTACACTGGGTTAATAGACTGGCCCCATTATCTGATTACCTCCCCTCATTTTTTCTGAAAACCTTTAAGTTATAATGCGGCGGGGTTTCATCACGAGAGCCCGTTGCCGCAGAGAGAGAGAGAGAGGAAGCGAGCTGATGGCTCGGTTCAGAGCGGCAGCTGGACTGTAACCGTAGATACAGTTTAATACGTTGGTTGTTTTTTTTTCCCCCATTCAATGTTTTGTTCTCGCTTTGGGGGCACGCATGTGTGTGTGTGTTTGTGTGTGTGTGTGTGTGTGTGTGTGTGTTCCGGAAACAGTGCCCCATGCCAGATGCATTAAGGGGCCACCTACACGCAAAAATTCATTCTACATTCTCATGATGATGAATTCTAAGATGGTAAAACATTTCTGCGAAACCAGACGTTTGAGCCGAGCCATAAAAAGTGTGTCGTATGAGAGTCGTACACACAGTAATAGAAATGCCATGAGATTCCTTTTGACCTCCAATTTGTATTCAAGGTTTACTCTGTGTGTGTGTGTCCAGGTGGTCCTACGGTGTGTTGCTGTGGGAGATCTTCACCCTGGGAGGTTCGCCGTACCCGGGCATCCCCGTGGAAGAACTCTTCAAGCTGCTGAAGGAGGGACATCGGATGGACAAACCCGCCAACTGCACCCATGAGCTGTAGGTGTTCTCCTCAGCTCGTTCACAGACGAGCTTTTCCCTCCGCATCCGACAAAGAACATGGACCAGAGCTGCTACTGAAATCTAACGGTGTGTGTGTGTGTGTGTGTGTGTGTGTGTTCCAGGTACATGATCATGAGGGAGTGCTGGCACGCCGTGCCCTCGCAGAGGCCGACCTTCAGGCAGCTGGTAGAAGATCACGACCGGGTTCTGTCGATGACGTCCACCGACGTAAGTGTCCTCGCTCGGCTGCCGCTCGCCGACGGGAGAAAACACGAACGGGCCCGTCTCTTGATTTCACCTCGGCCGACTGTAACAACGCGTCACCTGACCAGAAAGGACATTTTCTAAAGGCTGAGCGCTTTTTTTAAAATCAATCAGACAGTTATTAGAGTTTCATCTCGCCCAGTGAGAAGCGAAATGGAATCTGTGTGTCGTGTTCGGCCAGGAGTCGGGACAGAAATCGATGGTTCGGGATTTAATTGGACTTCCTCGGCTGCCGTGGTACATCGGAGTCGATAGATTAAACCTCAGCCGCATTCTTTGGAAATAAGAAAAATAGTTTTTGGAGATGTAGTTACTGCAACACACAGTCAAATGCGTCTTTGTGTTGGTCAAGATCAATACTTTTGTAAGGGATTTGATACATATTTTACCTTTATATAATATATAACATGATTTAACTGATCGACCAACACACGGACACGAGATGGGAATTTAAAAAAACATATGTTTTAAAGGTGAAAATTGAATTTTGCTTCCACAAATGAAAAATAATGAACAGACAGATGGCAAAAATCCCACAAAAACAGGCCTTATTCATAGCACATAACCCTATATCATATAAAAAACAATATTCCCAATGTCAGACCAATACAAAATGATGTCTGAAACGATTGAATCGCCATGAAAGTCTGCGTCAATGTCAATGAAGATGCTGTCAGTGATGAACCGGTGAAAGCACATCACTGTTTTTGCCTAATTCTGTGACCGCAGCACAGCGGCTATGTGACAGTGACAGCCGCAGTCTAACCCCGGGCCTCTCCTCCGACAGGAGTACCTGGACCTGTCGGTGCCCTTCGAGCAGTACTCGCCCACCTGCCAGGACTCCAACAGCACCTGCTCCTCCGGCGACGACTCGGTGTTCGCCCACGACCCGCTGCCCGACGAGCCCTGTCTGCCCAAGCAGCCGCCCGCCGCCGGGGCGGCCCGGACGTAGAGGGCCGAGCGGCGGCGGGACGTTGACCTCCGCTCGCAGCGCGGGACCAATAATCACCTCAAGATATGGAAATATGAAAAGAAAAGAAAACACTCAGCATGCAATACTTGGGATTCCAAATCCTCCTCCTCCTCCTCCTCCTCAAGCGACTCTTTTAAACATTGAAGGATTATTCTTTTTCTTTTTCTTTTTTTTTGCCGTTGAACCGCGATTGTGTTCCTTGTTTTTTTTTTTTTGGTATTTTTTTTCGGGGAAATGAAATATATATTTTTGTACTCGGGCCAGTCTTTTTGTTACGGACAATCTGTGGGGGTGAAACCATTCCGTGCCTACTCGGGACAAAAAAACAGAAAGGATATAAGAGGAGGGGAATGAAGGGAACTTTTGTTGTGGCGACCCGGACGGCGAGGACCTCCCCCCCCCCCCCCCCCCCCCCCCCCCCCCAAAACAAAAGACAAGATACCAGCAAGAAAACCTTCTGTCAACTGTCACAGAAGGGATTGTACAGTATGAGAGCGTATACACGTGAAATTATTCACCCATCACGTCACATTTTAGCCGTTTCTGGTGATAATCATGGAACAAGGTTTGTGTCCGGGCCGCTCAGTGATGAGGTCCCGTGAGGTCCGGAGGGTGTGTTTTTTATGTATCTAGAAGAAGAAGAAAAAGGATTTATTGTAAATTATATAAATGCAAATATGTATCATATTGCTGTCCACAGCCATGTGCTTAAAAGACAAAACATTCATTTTTTTTTCGTTCTTTTCCTCTAAAGTGTTGTTTTAGGATGGAAAGCGTTGCGATCTTGAAGACACTGTCATGAACGTGCAAAACATTTGAATGGTTTTTAAGTGATACAGAGGAAAAAAAAAAAAAGGTTTATTTGAATAATTAACGTGTATATTTGTAAAGATATTTATAGACTTAACATGTGGTTCTTAAAGTACGAAAGGTCTAGTTTAGGGTTTTGTAGTACTGTAACGCAGAGATTTTTATTTCTTTTCTTTTTTTTGTAACTTATTTTACAACAAAACTGCGACGTTATTTTTCACAACTTGCAGACTCCTCTAGTTTTTGGGTTTTTTTCATCCATCTTTTTGTTTGTTCGTTTACAGTTTTTGAGAAATAAGAATGTATGACAGACAGGTGATTTCTTTTGAGAGCCCGAGTCGGACTGAAGGCTCCCGCTGACAGAGGAGCTGGATGTTTCCCGCTCAGCTCCGATTCTGGGTTTTTTTGTTTTTTTGTTTTCTTTTAAAGTTGACGTTTGCAATATCAAAGCAACGATTAACTCTTGCTGGGCAAGAAATAGCAGCGCTTGGAGAGACGTGCACCCGAGAGGCCTTTTGGTACGACTGAGGTACTCAGAGACGTATCGAACAACAATGAACAACTGTGAATCGTGAAGCCTTCAGAGAAGCTCAGCGGGGGGAAGAAAGCCCCGCGGCCGATAATATTTCCACAATCCAGCTATAAGACGGATTTGCAGCCAATTTATTCACTTCCGCAACATTTTGTTTGTGTAAAATCGACGTCCCATCGCTTAAAAACACCCAGAACCCACAATGCAACGCTCCCCCTACTGGAGACGAGGGTTACTGCAACACCACAAAAGAAAAGCAGATATGATAAATGACGAATCAACTAAAACATTGAGTGTAAGAGAAGTCGGTTAGCAAACGCAAAAATTACGCAATGAACTACATTTCCCAGAATGCTTTTCAGGGCCGCTACAAGGGAACTTTCTTAAACCGGTGGCGTTCAGAGAAGTGAATGTTGCATTTTTGTACTTTTTGCAGCTGCAATGCTAGAGAGCAGAAACGAAGCTTAAAGCGTCTAAAAGAGGAGCCCTCGCTTCTCGATTCTGAGATGGCGTTTACCACGTATAGACACGAATAAATTGAAAACGCCGGCGTTAAAGCAAACATAGATGGACTTTGTTTTTTCTTTCTCCTCGAGGTTTTTCTGAAGGCTTCAAACTCTTTAGTTAGTGACAGAAAAGGTCAGTGGTTAGTGACACTCATGGGCTCAGAGGCAGAAACGTGAAGCTGTTACGTCCGTATGTGCTCGAGTGTTCATTAAAAAAAAAAAAACACAACAACAACAACAACAACAACCACAACAACCACAACAACCTGCCCAGGCGCTTGAGATTTTATCGCTGCTCCATAGTATTAATACTGAAATGAAGGCACGCCGTGTGATCTGTACGTTGCACAGCAAAAAGAAAAATATATCGACAGTTTATATACATATATATATATATATATATATATATATTATATATCAGTGTGTTAAAGGAGACTCTAAAGTCTGTGGTGGATGCTTCCTCGAGTGTATTTTGTTGAGAAAAAAAAAGTGCCAAATTAGTCTTAAAAGTCTTATTTCGTGGCGTTTCTCCAGATCTCCGAACCCAATTGCTGCACCGTCGAATGTGGGCGGGGGCGGGAGGGTCGCGGGACCGCCAACCGGGCGGATTCGGTATCTCCCCCGCCAAGCGCAAGGGTTGAAATGTTTACAGTCTGTTTCTGGTGAAAAGTCTCGCAAGGGAAAGTGGCATTTGAAAAGGTTCCGACCCGCGGTTCACTCGCTGCTAAACAGAAACGCTGGCGGCGACGCTTCACGGTGCCACGGCCTCGTTCCAGTGGAGACGTCGAGTCCGTGCCAATACTTTACCGCAGTATTTCAAGTACTTAAACCAGTGAAAAGACATGTATTTAAAATTGCGTTGCTGCGATTGGGAATCGAGGCGGCGTCTGTAAAGTGAACGGCTCCACAAAGTTGTTTCTGGTTTTTCAGGTTTTGGCCCCGAATCTTACGAAAAGTGCCTGGAGTAATTTAGAAAGAAAGAAAAAAAAAAGGAGATTATTTGATTCGTTTTGAATGTACAGTAAAGTTCAAGCAGTTCTCACTAAAACACATTTTCTTTTTGTAGTTTATTTTGTTTCTGTGTTCCCGAGCGAACGAGGCAGACGAAGAGGCACTTCTGTAACGGTCGGATGGAATCGAATGGAACGGATGCTGTTTGGTTTTATTTATTCTTCCACGCTGGGTAAAAGCTCTCCCCATGGCGAGAGCATTTTTTTATCCAGAGCTTTTCTGCTTGTCAGTGTTGTTTTTCATTAAAGAGCCAGATGATGATGATGATGATGATGTAGAGTAGTCATTTTACTAGATACTGATGCCCCCCATCAGGCTTTGCTTGTTAAATAATTTATCCTGTACTTTATTTTATTTTATTTTATTTGGATGCCCTCCCTGCTCCTTTCTTTTTTCCTGTATCCTTGTCGAGCTTTTCTTCGCTCTGGAGCTGACGGCCTCTGTCTCTCCGTCAGGTCACTTTTAAAACGGATGTGTTGTTTCTGACATGCGCCTCATTTTCAACAACTAAGTCGAGAAGAGTTACAGCGTGTTGCAAAATGCTTGATATTCAAAATAGTGTGGAAATGGAGACTTCTCCTTCAGACATGTAGAGTTCTCCATCAGACTCATGGAGTTCTTGAACGGACTCGTAGAGTTCTTCAGACTCGTATGGTTCTTCAGACTCGTATGGTTCTCTTTCAGACCCGTAGTGTTTTTCATGAAGACTCGTAGAGTTCTTCAGACTCGTATGGTTCTTCAGACTCGTAGAGTTCTTCAGACTCGTATGGTTCTCTTTCAGACCCGTAGTGTTTTTCATTAAGACTCGTAGAGTTCTTCATCAGACTCGTAGAGTTCTCGAACGGACTCGTAGAGTTCTTAGACTCGTATGGTTCTCTTTCTGACCCGTAAAGTTTTTCATGAAGAGTTTTTTGTTAAGATTTGTAGAGTTCTTCATCAGACTCGTAGAGTTCTCGAACGGACTCGTAGAGTTCTTATGGTTGGTATGGTTCTCTTTCAGACCCCTAGTGTTTTTCATGAAGACTCGTAGAGTTCTTCAGACTCGTAGAGTTCTTCATTAAGACTCGTAGAGTTCTTTCTCATAGTTTACATATACGATTAGTGATTTGAGACATCTCCATTTATGAAATTAAGAAGGACCTCGTGTTGCTTTTATGTTTTAGTTTTTGTTAACTCGCGTTTAGTGTTAAATACCTGCCGGTCTGAACGTGGAAGCTAGTTGGCCAAGCTTACTGCTGTTGGCACTGGCACATAAGATCAACTTTAGCAAACTCTTTCTTTGTTCATTTTCCCAAGATACCGTTAATTCAACGCCTAACCAAAACTATAGATACATGCATTTCATTGAACAGCAATGATAGAACATGTGTGCAGAAGTAAGATAACATATGAATCTAAAGTCTTATGTCTCAAGGTTTAGCGTCCTTCGTTGGTCGAAATGCAGTTTCCGAGCGGAACACACTGAATTTCAACATTTGAACTCAACGATGGCTCCTGATGTCACAAACAACAAATCCTTTTTTCACGAGTGAACACGTTTTTCTGTGCTATTGAATGAATAAACAGCATGGCCTCAGCAGGGAGGGGTTCTTACTGTATGTACAGTCACACATCAGCCTTCGATCTTCTGTCGTCTCCACTCTGACTGACTTATTTATTCTCGACTCTGTAAAAGCGGAAAAAAAAGAAAATCAGGAATGAAGGTGAAGCTGGGAGGGGCGGGGCCGTGATCTCGTCTGGGATACACACCTCCGCTCCCAGAGTTATCGAAAAAAATATAAATTGCTTTCATGTCTTTGGTTTATTCTTTATTTTTCAGGGTGAAATGGTTCGTTTGTTTTGTCTTGTTTTCCTTCCACACAGCTCTCGTTCATCCCGTTTTCACTTTGTTACGCATTTCTCACGAGTTTAGTCCAGATTAATTTATAGTTTTTTGAAATATGCCTTTATGTTGCTGGTGTACATGAGTAGAGTTTTATGTAGCTGCGTGAGAGCAATTCTGTCAGAATCTTAGAGAGGAAATGATTTTCATACACAGTTTATTTTATTGCATTCCCCCATCAGGTTTTTTATTTACAATAATAAAAAATCATTGGATTATTTTTTTCTTTCAGTCCCACATAATTTATTTTTCCTCTGTGTTCATGTTTCTAACATAGAAAGGTGAAACTAACCATTTGGCATTATGTGATTTTTTTTTTTTTTTTTTGTGAATCTGTAATTCATAGCTTGTTTGTTGCGATGTACCTGTTTTGATCATAATTAATCGTCTGTAACATTCCACCACAACAACCCCGACGGGCAAACACATCTCCCACTGGGGCAAAAACGCTTTCACAACTCTCTCTCTCTCTTTCTCTCTCTCTCTCTCTCTCTCTCTCTCTCTCTCTCTCTCTCTCTCTCTCTCTCTCTCTCTCTGTGCCTGACAAACTATGCTTTCAAAAAAAAAAAAAAAAAGGTTTTCAATAAACATGTTATAATAGCGTCTGCTGTCAACGCCGTGTCTGTCGCCGTTTGCGAAAAAACTAACTGTTCCTGTGGCAAAAACAAACAAACCAACAACATGTCCAACGAAAAGCCAAACAGAATCCGGGTGAACGGATCCGTTTAGAAGTTCATGTAAATGAGATGGAAAACCGCGGAGAGTTTGTTTTGCCTCGGCGTCTCAGTTTGTTTTGTCTGATTGATGTGAGTATCACAAACTGCACAAACTGTGGGTATGAAACTGAAGTCAGACAAATATTTGGACGAGGCAACGGGACTCAACAGTGTGTGTGTGTGTGTGTGTGTGTGTGTGTGTGTGTGTGTGTGTGTGTGTGTGTGTGTGTGTGTGTGTGTGTGTGTGTGTGTGTGTGTGTGTGTGTGTGTGTGCGTGCGTGCGTGCGTGCGTGCGTGCGTGCGTGCGTGCGTGCGTGCGTGCGTGCGTGCGTGCGTGCGTGCGTGCGTGCGTGCGTGCGTGCGTGCGTGCGTGAGTCATCCATCTGCAGCCACGCAGGTCAGGTACAGTGCAGACTTCAGGTCGGCCGCTGGACGAACTCCTGCATAGACGCACTGTTACCTGGCACTCGCACTTAGACATCGCCTCGACGCCCTGGCGGTGGGCGTGTCTGAGGATTGGTGCGGGCGCCAACAACACAACGGGACGCGCAACATGGCTAGATTTCCGTGCCAATGTCGCTCGACAACCGGATGAACACATACCAGCGGCCTCTGCCTCCCAACGCTCATTCTGACTTCTGTCAGGCCACAGACTATATATTAAAAATTGGACGTAGTCACCGGGTCCGGAAAGGGAAGCCAAAGCGAAAGTGTCTGAAGCCTGCATTCTCTGTACTGACCAGCAGAGGGCACTCTACTTCTCACATGACCTCGGTAAACGTTTTCCTGAGGAGTTTGTGCTTCAATCTCTAGTTTCAAGTCTTCTTCAATTCAGCGTGATGTTCATTCAGTAAAACAGGGTCCGTGCAACGGGGTTTCGATTGACAGCTGGTACCGTCCAACGGGGGCAGGTCTCAGGCGTAAGTGGACGTGCAGTGTCCTCGAGCTCTCGGCCAGGCCACGCCCCCTGTCCCCCTTCCAAATATGGTTACTTCTGGTTTTCCGAAAGACCTCAAGATGGCGCTCGGTGGCGCCTTGATCTTTCCCTGGCCGTGCACGTGGACAGAGGTCAATCTCCTGACCAAGAGGTCAATCGAGATAACCTCATTTGCTGTGCTGATTTTGGCATATAGTTATAAATCATCGCTATTGACGGATGCAATGTCTATGTTAGATGCGGCGAGGGAAAAAGGTCAAACTGCATGAAGACGCACGTGTTCCTCCTTTAACCTGCAGCAGCAGAAGCCGGCGGCGGCGGAGTTGATTCCATCACACAGTGAACAAATCAGCCTCTCGTAGCATCTTAAATGCTCTTTAATCGCAGACTCTCTGCCTCTCGGTCTTTGTTGGCTGAGTTCAGTTCCACGCCCTCCCTCTCTTCCTCCCTCCTCCCCTCCCTCTCTTCCTCCCTCCCTCTCTTCCTCCCTCCTCCCTCCTTCCCTCCACCCTCCCTCTCTTCCTTCCTCCCTCTCTTCCTCCCTCCCTCCCTCCCTCCCTCCTCCCTCCCTCTCTTCCTCCCTCCTCCCCTCCCTCTCTTCCTCCCTCCCTCTCTTCCTCCCTCCTCCCTCCTTCCCTCCACCCTCCCTCTCTTCCTTCCTCCCTCTCTTCCTCCCTCTCTTCCTCCCTCCCTCCCTCCCTCCCTCCTCCCTCCCTCTCTTCCTCCCTCCTCCCCTCCCTCTCTTCCTCCCTCCTTCCCTCCACCCTCCCTCTCTTCCTTCTTCCCTCTCTTCCTCCCTCCTCCCTCCCTCTCTTCCTCCCTCCCTCCCTCCTCCCCCCCTCTCCTCCTCCCTCCCTCTCTTCCTCCCTCCCTCCCTCCTCCCCCCCTCTCCTCCTCCCTCCCTCTCTTCCTCCCTCCTCTCCTCCTCCCTCCCTCTCTTCCTCCCTCTCCTCCTCCCTCCCTCTCTTCCTCCCTCCCTCCCTCCTCCCTCCCTCTCTTCCTTCTTCCCTCTCTTCCTCCCTCCTCCCTCCCTCTCTTCCTCCCTCCCTCCCTCCTCCCTCCCTCTCTTCCTCCCTCCTCTCCTCCTCCCTCCCTCTCTTCCTCCCTCCCTCCCTCCCTCCTCCCTCTCTTCCTCCCTCTCTTCCTTCTTCCCTCTCTTCCTCCCTCCTCCCCCCCTCCCTTCCTCCCTCCCTCTCTTCCTCCCTCCTCTCCTCCTCCCTCCCTCTCTTCCTCCCTCTCCTCCTCCCTCCCTCTCTTCCTCCCTCCCCTCCTCCCTCCCTCTCTTCCTCCCTCTCCTCCTCCCTCCCTCTCTTCCTCCCTCTCCTCCTCCCTCCCTCTCTTCCTCCCTCCCTCCTCCCCCCCTCTCCTCCTCCCTCCCTCTCTTCCTCCCTCCTCTCTTCCTCCCTCCCTCTCTTCCTCCCTCTCTTCCTCCCTCCCTCCCTCCTCCCTCCCTCTCTTCCTCCCTCTCCTCCTCCCTCCCTCTCTTCCTCCCTCTCTTCCTCCCTCCCTCCCTCCCTCCCTCCTCCCCCCCTCTCTTCCTCCCTCCCTCCCTCCTCCCTCCCTCTCTTCCTCCCTCTCTTCCTCCCTCCCTCCCTCCCTCCCTCCTCCCCCCCTCTCTTCCTCCCTCCCTCCCTCCTCCCTCCCTCTCTTCCTCCCTCTCTCTCTTCCTCCCTCCCTCCCTCCTCCCTCTCTCTCTTCCTCCCTCCCTCCCTCCTCCCTCTCTTCCTCCCTCTCTCTCTTCCTCCCTCCCTCCCTCCTCCCTCTCTCTCTTCCTCCCTCCCCCCTCCTCCCTCCCTCCCTCCCTCCCTCCCTCCTCCCTCTCTTCCTCCCTCTCTTCCTTCTTCCCTCTCTTCCTCCCTCCTCCCCCCCTCTCTTCCTCCCTCCCTCTCTTCCTCCCTCCTCTCCTCCTCCCTCCCTCTCTTCCTCCCTCCCTCCTCCCTCTCTTCCTCCCTCTCTTCCTTCTTCCCTCTCTTCCTCCCTCCTCCCTCCCTCTCTTCCTCCCTCCCTCTCTTCCTCCCTCCCTCCCTCCTCCCTCCCTCTCTTCCTCCCTCTCCTCCTCCCTCCCTCTCTTCCTCCCTCTCCTCCTCCCTCCCTCTCTTCCTCCCTCCTCTCCTCCTCCCTCCCTCTCTTCCTCCCTCCCTCCTCCCCCCTCTCCTCCTCCCCCCCTCTCCTCCTCCCTCCCTCTCTTCCTCCCTCCCTCCCTCCTCCCTCCCTCTCTTCCTCCCTCTCCTCCTCCCTCCCTCTCTTCCTCCCTCCCTCCCTCCCTCCCTCCTCCCCCCCTCTCTTCCTCCCTCCCTCCCTCCTCCCTCCCTCTCTTCCTCCCTCTCTTCCTCCCTCCCTCCCTCCCTCCCTCCTCCCCCCCTCTCTTCCTCCCTCCCTCCCTCCTCCCTCCCTCTCTTCCTCCCTCTCTCTCTTCCTCCCTCCCTCCCTCCTCCCTCTCTCTCTTCCTCCCCCCCTCTCCTCCTCCCTCCCTCTCTTCCTCCCTCCCTCCCTCCTCCCTCCCTCTCTTCCTCCCTCTCCTCCTCCCTCCCTCTCTTCCTCCCTCCCTCCCTCCCTCCCTCCTCCCCCCCTCTCTTCCTCCCTCCCTCCCTCCTCCCCCCCTCTCTTCCTCCCTCCCTCCCTCCTCCCTCCCTCTCTTCCTCCCTCTCTTCCTCCCTCCCTCCCTCCCTCCCTCCTCCCCCCCTCTCTTCCTCCCTCCCTCCCTCCTCCCTCCCTCTCTTCCTCCCTCTCTCTCTTCCTCCCTCCCTCCCTCCTCCCTCTCTCTCTTCCTCCCTCCCTCCCTCCTCCCTCTCTCTCTTCCTCCCTCCCTCCCTCCTCCCTCTCTTCCTCCCTCTCTCTCTTCCTCCCTCCCTCCCTCCTCCCTCCCTCTCTTCCTCCCTCCCTCCTCCCCCCCTCTCCTCCTCCCTCCTCTCTTCCTCCCTCCTCTCTTCCTCCCTCCTCTCTTCCTCCCTCCCTCCCTCCTCCCTCCCTCTCTTCCTCCCTCCCTCCTCCCCCCCTCTCCTCCTCCCTCCTCTCTTCCTCCCTCCCTCCCTCCCTCCTCCCTCCCTCTCTTCCTCCCTCCTCTCTTCCTCCCTCCCTCTCTTCCTCCCTCTCTTCCTCCCTCCCTCCCTCCTCCCTCTCTCTCTTCCTCCCTCTCCTCCTCCCTCCCTCTCTTCCTCCCTCCCTCCCTCCCTCCCTCCTCCCTCCCTCTCTTCCTCCCTCCTCTCTTCCTCCCTCCCTCCCTCCCTCCTCCCTCTCTCTCTTCCTCCCTCCCTCCCTCCTCCCGCCCTCCCTCCCTCCCTCCTCCCTCCCTCTCTTCCTCCCTCCCTCCCTCCTCCCTCCCTCCCTCCCTCCCTCCTCCCTCCCTCCCTCCGCTCGCTGGCTGCGGCTCAGTAATCGGTTCTGAGGCCACTCGGCCTGGGTGGGAGGGCAGAGCTGGACAGTGACCGAGGCAGAGGGAGAGTGGCTCTTGTGTGTTCAGGCTCTTGGCCCTCAGCCTGTCTCAAGTGCGTCCTGAGGGGAACATCCTGCCCCTCGTTGGAACTTCCTCGGCCCGGCTGAAGTGGCCCATTCATGGAGGTCTTGTGAGGGGGGCTTGTTGGGTTTTTTTCGCTGCTAAATGGATGTTTCTGTTTTCGGAAGGCGTTTACGTTGGTGGACGCTTTCCAATCCTCCTCCATCTCCTCCTCCTCTCTTTCCAATTGCCCCTTCTCTCTCCCCCCCCCCCATCTCCCCTCGCCACACTATGAACCCTCCCCTCGGCTTGTCGTTCATCCATCTTTCAGGTTGTGTACGACCTTTAAAGCACCTCTCAACCAGCTTCCCAGAGGAGGAGGAGGAGCTGGAGATGCGGAGGGCGTGGCTACACGGTAGCTACACAGTGATAGGGCAAATCGGAGGCAGGTCTCAGCTGTCAATCATGACGTTTCATCCTGTTTTCATAGCGTCAAATAACTCATTTACACTCTCGAGCATACATACATAATAATAATAATAATAAATTTCATTTCAGTGTGAAACCATCTTTAGGAAAACTTTATTTGGCGTGTACTTTTGAGTTTTTTCATTTTGTCCATGTCCGATTCCGCTAACCTGGAGGAGGCGGGGTTTATGGACTACATTCCAGCCTGCCACCAGGGGGCGACCAAGAGGTTTTGGCTTCACTTTGGCGGGGGGGGGGGGGGGGGGCGCTGTTACGCCATCTATCTTTCTCTTTACAGTCTGTGACACTGATTATGAGCTTGTGTCAGACGTGCTTTCTGGGAAATGGTTTGTGTAAATATGACGTTAATAAATTCTGAAAGCTCTGAAAACTAAAAAAAATATACGACAAAGTAAACAGGGAGCTCTCTCCTGCTTTACTTTACTCTCTTTGCAGTGATAAGGAAGTTCCTTTTTCTTTTTTTAAGCTGCTTAGTAAAGACTTAGAGAGTCCAGGGGGAAGGGAAAAGTTTTCTGGAAGATCCTCATGATTCCAGACGGGCCGAGCTCAGAGGCCTCACCCGCGGCGAAAAGCTCAGCCACTTTTTATCGCCGTCTGGCTTCATGTGTTGCCAAGAAGCACTTTGATTGTTTCCCATTCAGTCGAAAGCCACAAAGCTTCAAACGGTCCAGTATACACAAAGTGTCGCCTTTTTTTTCTTTTCTCTCTCTCAGACAACTAAAAAATAATTGCACGCTTTAAAAACAAAAAGGGGGAAAAAAAGGAGCCGCCTTTATGTGTTTCGCACAGTTTGAAGTTATTTCGGTGCGTCAACAGATGGAGGGACATCAAAGATGGCGGCCGAGCGCTCGCGCTGTTCGCCTCATCGCGAGGTTTCAGTGTCTTCGGTTACACGTGCATTGTGCTAATGTGGTCGTGATATAATAGTGTGTGTGTGTGTGTGTGTGTGTGTGTGTGACATTCAAAGTTCCTGAAACTGGACCTTGGTATGTTGTCACTGTAAGTGTGCCAAATCAGCGATTAACTGCGCTCCCTCCGAGACAGGCGTGTAGCCGAGTGATGCTCGGCAACAGGTGTGTGTGTGTGTGTGTGTGTGTGTGTGTGTAAAACAATCCGGTTTTCAACAGCGCTCCTTGGAGAACCCCGGTCCCACCGAGCAGCAGGAATAGACCCGATGATAGTTTAGGTTTGTTCTGCCGCTGACGGTCGTCCGACAGCAGGACTTTTCTCAAGCATCAGTCAGAACTCCAAGGATTTGTGATTTACATTTTTCCTTCAAAATAATAAGTAGGGAAATCGAGACACACAATGAATAAATTAATAATCAGTTAAACGCTGAATGAAATACCGACTGCACAGCTGAATTTGTGAAGACAAGAGGAACAGAATGGCCGAGAGACCAGCGCCACCTACGGAGCCACACCCACAGGAAAATCCTTTTAAGGAGAAGACAGTCCCGCCCATTCTGTTTGATTGACAGCTGCAGGGCAGAGGCCTGTGTGAAAGGAAGCCAGCTCCTATTTTATTAGTCGTCTTTCACCGCCAGGCTCATCACCGCATGCTGCGTTAAATCCATATTTATTAGTACTAAGTATGTTTATGAAGGGCAGACATCACAAAGAGCTTCACAGTGAAGCCAAATATTAAAAAATGTGTGCGGGTGCACTGTGCATGCCATAAAAAAAACGATGATTTGAGAGGCTTAACAGGTTATGTGAGTCTGATCTGGCTATATATAAGCTGATGTTACATGAGCTGTAATTTTCAAAAATAATTTCTGTACATGAATATGGCTCGAGGTTAAGGATTTATAAAAGCTAAAACCTAAATCGGTTTTCAACAGGTACATTTAAATGTGTTTTACAGAATAACATAAATAACACGCCACAGACTCCGAGATATTCCTCCCGCTTTTGTTTGTCTTCACAATAATTTACTGCTATAACTGATTCCACAGCATTTTGCATTTCTGGACGCCAGAGGCGAGCACATAAAACTCTCTGGACTCTGCGTCCAAAAACAGCCTCGCTGTCGAACCGTTGGACGCGACCTCAAAACACGGAGTTTGGACCGAACCCAGACTGTAAAAGTCTGTTTCACACCATCTGTGACAATACTGTGCAGACGAGCGCTTCGCCGGTTTGAAACCTGGATGCGACCGAAGTGCACTCGAACAACAGGTGAACGAGGATTCAACAAATCGATGGGACATTTACTGTGCGGCGGTAGAATTGACAATATCGACATTTCCATGTTAAAGTAGTCGTAAGATTTCATATTTTTTTTAAGCAATAACCCTTATGATTCCTTTAGTCATCAATAGTGGTGCAATAATGATTTAAAAAAAAACTAATAGATGAAGAATTTGCAAATGAGAGCCAAAGTAATTCAACAAAAATGACCAATGTAATTAAATATCATAGTTAAAATCATGACCATTAGAGAATAATGAGTAAGACTGATTCATCGCTATATGGTTTTGTTTTTACCACTACGAGGCAGAACAAGTTTTGATCAGCGTTATCTCCGTTATATACTGTACATGTAGGCCAAGAGTTCAACCAAAGGAAGCTTTCGTCACCTGATGAATATTTGTCCTATTTTCTCCTTTGAGCTCCACTTTGGTCTCCACCGATCTACAGCGACTGAACTTGTCTGTTTGCTAAGGGAGGCCATTTGTTTTAAGTCTTGAAATGTGTTGGTCTGGGACATTAAAGCTGTTTCAAACAGCAACAATCAAGGGTTAGGGAAATGGGATCATCTCTCGACACTCACATTGTCCTTTGAGGTGTTCATGGCTGACGATGGAAGGGAATTTTGTCAGATTGTTAATTCCAGAACATCGCCAAAAATGACCAGGCACCTTCCCCTCGAGTGTAAATGTCAGAAGTATGTGCGAGGGTGGGGGTCACTCCAACCCCAACCCTGCGCTTGAAGCACAGTGACCCCTTAAGACGTTAAACCCTCACTCCACTGGCGATGGACGTCTCTTGAAAACAAGCCTTGTGAATTATTAGCAGAGTGTTGTCTGACCTCAGTCTGTGCGGCAGCAGGGTGGCTGCCCCCCCCCCCCCCCCTTGGTCGTCATCCTCCTCGGACAGATTAGGAACACCATCAGTGGCCAGGACTCCCTCTGCCATTCCCATTTATGGAACATCTGTTCCATCTCCCTGGCCTTTTCTCTAATTGCTGGATTAGAGGGTGACGGGAAAGGCCCTGGTTGTTGAGAGTCGTCTCTGAGCTGTTTTGACATGTTCGCCCATGATGTGCGATCATAGGGGAAAAATGTCGGTGTTGGTCATAGTATCGCAATGTTCAATAGCATTCTGCGCGATGATTGCCGGGAGAGGAGGGCACGGCGTGCTCACGAGTCCCTCCGGTCGTTTTCTCCAAACCGCCCGTGGTGATTTACCGAGAGAACCCTCTCACAAACAAATCACAACTCCTCGTGTGCAGCTTCAACCATACCAAGTGTAATAGAACGTGACATTTCCATCTATAGTACCTCATACAAAAACTGCACAACATGCTCGCCACTGAGACGACTATATATTGATATACATTTATCGGACAATAAGGCTTCATATTTTCTAAAGAATATATATATATTCATGCAGTAGGATAATATAATAATGAAATGTTTTCAAACAGTTTCACTGGCTTGACATTTAAAACAGCTGTTTAAAATATGCAAGACTTGTGAGCGATGAATCCCTGGATGGGGGGGAACTGATGTAGGATCACATGAATACATTAATGCTAACACAAAATACAGTATGTGCCGTAGACAAGGGCCATAATTCTTTTCTAATTGTTTTTCCTGTCTCTGCGCTGCAGCTGCTCAGTGGCTCCTGGGAA
>NC_061529.1:2437500-2455000 GCF_022379125.1 Scophthalmus maximus | reverse complement strand
AGAGGGCGCACAAAACGCCCCGCTGGCATTTTGCGCCTCAGGCGCTCGCCCCCTGTGGCTCGTGATGCCCGGGGCTCAGTTTATTTCTTCTTCTACACTAAACCGGGAACACCGTTTATTTATGCATCTTGCACAACGACGCCGTTGTGTCAAAACAAGAGAGGGACAAACACACAAACTGTTGGAAGCCATCGTAAATATAGTTATGCCTCGTGATTATGATAGTTTGGTGTAGAGACCATAGACTATATCAAAATTGGATGTAGTCAGCGGGTTCAGCAAATGAGGCCAATGCACAAGTGCCCGAACTATAACTTACTATGTGTATTTTAAATGGGGGTTCAGTTTGGAATCAGCATGAGATCTTGTATCGGAGTCGCGAGAGAAAATCGCATCTTGACCGGATGGAAGGTGAACTTGTTTGTCATATTGTCGCTTGGGTTTTGTAATTTGTTTGCAGAGTCAGTGGCGGAAACATCTCCTCTCATTTCGCTGCACACTGTACTGAACTGCACCACGCAGGCTTCTTTATTCGGCGAAGAACAATTTCAACTTGATGTGTTTTCACGGCTTCATGTCAAATATGAAGCGGGAAAAAAATAAAAAAAATCATAGAAATCTTGTTACTTCCGCTCGTCAGTCAGTGACTCGGTCCGTCCGGAGCCAAAGGGTTTATTGTGCTGTGAATCTGTGCCCAGCCAACTGACTGGCCCCCCCACACACACACACACACACACACACACACACACACACACACACACACACACACACACACACACACACACTCCAGCAGCAGCACCACCGCCGGCTCTGGACCGGCATGTTGGGTTCTGGAGGCGAGCGGCCCAGCGGGTTCCGGACCGGCCCGGGTCACAGAAGCGCGGTGGGGGGACGGCCAGCTCTCCAAGACAACTGTCCACTGGGCCACAGGGGCCCGGCTGGGCCCCGAGCCAGGGGCGCTCAATAGCCCTCATTTACAAGGCACTTCTTGGCGGCGGCGGCGGCGCAACAGAGATATGAGCAGCGAAGAAGAAGAGGAGCACGAGAGGAAAGAGGGGGGCGGAAGGAAGGAAAGAGAGAGGAGAGAGGGGGAGGAGAGGGATGTCAGATGGACTAAAGAGGAGAGGATGGAATCAGAACTGATAGAGGAAATGGGCGAAATAAAAAGTTACAACAATTCTTCCTTAGACATTTCAGTCAAATGTCAGAGAAACACCAGAGTCGTGGAAGCACATCGTCTGAAATCCATAAATATCTGTATAAAGTTCTGAGCCGCTCCAGCACCTGACGCTGAGATGAGTTCAGTTCTGGACCGAAGCGTCGGATTGAACAGATCCGACAGACATTTGTCCGAGTGTGTCTGAAAAAGGAGCGAGGGAGGGAGACGACGAAGAAGAAGAAGAAGAAGAAGAAGAAGAAGGAGAAGAAGAAGAAGGAGAAAGAGGGCGAGAGAGGCCGAGGTGACAGAAGTTCGGGAAGAAAGGAAAAAAAAGGGACGTAAATAGCCTGAAGACAAGTGGGAGATGAAAGCAGACGGAAGGACAGAAGATGAGACGAAGAGAAGGGAAGCAATGAGAATAAAGAAGATGAAGAGAGGTTGGAGGGTTTCGGGGGGGTTCAGTGTGTAGACCTGGAACAAAGCAGCGCACGCACACACACACACACACACACACGCACGCACACACGCACACACACACGCACGCACACACACACGCACACACACACACACACACACACACGCACACACACACACACACACACACGCACGCACGCACACGCACACACACACACACACACACACACACGCACACACACACACGCACACGCACACACACGCACACACACACACACACACTTGTCCCTGCCAAGTGTAATTTTCTCTCTTGACCCCCATTGAGCACCCAGAGGTTTCTTCGCCCCCCCCCATCACCTTCCTCTTCTTCTGCTTCTTCTCCCTTTTATTCTCCCTCTTCTCTTCTGTTTGACTGTGAACAACTGCCACATCTGGAACGTTCTTCCCGACGTCGTCTCGCTGCCGCACCGACGGACGTCCAACCACCTGCTCCACCTTTCATCTGACCGGAGACGACCGGGGCCGCCGTTAACCGTCCACATCTGGAACCGTCGACTCGTCCGCTCAACTGACGCTGGGAGAAAAACAAAAACACAAAACCCTGATGCGATAATGTGCAAGATGTTTGAACGGATTCAAAAAAAAAAAGGAAAGCTCTCGGATCCCTGGTTTTATTTACCGTTGATTAATCGACGGCGCATGTTAACAATTTTCTCTCGGGGCAGTTGGCTCCCTGCGCCGGAATTCGTGTCTTTGGGGAGAAGAAAAATATACTTTGGAAAGTATATTTTACATTTCAGGATTGTTAAACTGCCCCCGACTGTACAAACAATAACGTTTCAAATCACTCGCAGCGCAAAACTGGCAGATCAGAGAAAAAGTTATAAGGCAATGATGAGGCAATGATGACGTGGACTTCATCAGTCTGTTTGTCAAGACGGTGGCCTCCGACGGTGGCCCGGCACAGACCTCGACGCTCGCACTGTGGAGAGAGAAAGTATAGTTCCAATATTACAAATGCATGTTTGACGTTTTGTGATTGTAAAACCGAGCACCAGATTTTATCTGGTTGGTAAAATCACCACCAGAGGAATTAACACGCGAACTAGAACTTATGGAACAGGCACCTCAGACCACGGAGAGGGTTTTTTTTAGAGATCTAAAAAAACATTTCTTTTTAGCAGAACATATGACTTTTATGATGACTTTTTATGACTGTTATCTTCTTATCTGTCTTTTTATACTGTTGTTTAATTCTGGAGCACTTTGACATTTGCTTTGAATGTAAAGTGCATTACAAATAAAATGTATTATTATTATTATTAATAATAATAATAATATTATTATTAGCACTGAGCTAAGGAGGATTTGTGCCGCTGAACAACAACAAAAGGACAGTGATTGAACGAGTGATCGAGTCTAAAATGGAGGAAACTAATGTTTAAATTATTCACCACTTCTCTGGCTAGTACCAAAAAATATTTTGGGGAAAGACAATTTTTTTTTTTCAATCCACATAAAGTAACGTAAGGAATTATACACCATTTACAATTGGCATTACAAAAGGCGTAGTGGGCGATAAGACTGTGTGAACTGTTCCAGACCAGCGAGGTGCGAAGTCTACATGTTGTTAAAGAATCTTACGACTGAGAGTTTTTTTCAAACAGGTCGCTGCTGAAGTCTTTGGTGGGTTCCCCGGTGAGATGAAGCGTTTTCTGTCCGTAGCTGCGTCAACAAGCTGTCACCGCACATAAAGACTCACAAACGGGCAATTTAAACTCCTACGTTGAAGTGTTAATGTCATTGAATTATCCCCCGTCTGTTTTATTTGTCAGTAACAGAAATCACACCGATCACAATAGCAAATAAAACAAAGGGGCTGATTTAACGCAGCCGCTTCGCTTCGGTTTATTTGAATGACGTCTGGAAGTTTAGATTAAAAAACACAAGATATGTCTCAAGTCGGGTCTGAGCCTATTACACACATGGTGTGTTTCCCTATACTTCATCACGATGGCTTGTTAAGTGTGAACTATGTGTTCAGCCTCTTGTTGTTCCCAACATCGAATCACTTGGTGGGGAGGAGAGAAATGAAAATGTTTTTGTCCGCAGATGCCTATTTGGGTGAAAGGCCCGCTCCATATCTTCCCCACTGTTTAGGCTGAATTGCTCTTTGAATAATTCCACGGCTGATTTCTCATGGCTGTTAGCGCCTTGCGGTTCGTCCCTGTGAACGGAGGGAGGGAAAAAAAGAGAAGCTCTTTGGACACAGACCTCATTAGCCTGAGCGTTAAACCTGTCCGGTGGTGAAATGATACACCCCATCCCCGAGGTCGTGGAAACCTCCGCGCCAAGCCGAACACCAGGTAACTTTTCTCAGGGTGTGTGCAGGAGGAGAAGAAGAAGAAGGGGAGGGGGGGGGACGCCAGGGATAACGTGATGCGAAGGAGAGAGGAGAGAAGAGGAGAGCTGTTGCCTAGCAACCAGCAGGGCTGACAGATGCTTGGTGGGGATGGGGATGTAGAGTTCACTCAGATGTGGGGTTTTAATTCCGTGTAAAGGCATCTGCTGCTCTTTAATAGCTTCTTATGGTCAGAGACCACGGGAGGATCGACACCCAAATTCATCTCTTACTTAAAACGAGGGACTGTGGAAGACCTGCATCCAATTTTTACTATCACTTTCAATTTTGTTGTGGAACGTAGTTAAATTTTTCTTTCACCACATGTACGTCAAGTGCACTTTGAGACTGGTCCTTCACATGCTGCGTCCCACAGGGAAAGATCGCAGTTAGCGCTCAATGTTTAAATCATTGATGACTTGTTCACTATTTCACCAGGAATTAAATCGTTTACCAAATGTGCTGTGAACGCCTCAACAGAACTACAACGTTTAAGTTGTTAAATTGGGAATGAAATACAGTTCCATTAAATATTTTGCAGTATATGTTCATTGTCGACATGTTTGCCAAATAAATCCTTATAACCGCTTAAACCTACTTTAACATCAGCATGTTAGCGTTGTGATTGTGTGTTAGCATGTTTATGTTAGCAGTGTCATTGTGAGTATGTTAGCATGTTTATGTTAGCAGTGTCATTGCGAGTATGTTAGCATGTTTTTGTTAGCGGTGTCATTGTGAGTATGTTAGCATGTTTATGTTAGCAGTGTCATTGCGAGCATGTTAGCATGTTTTTGTTAGCGGTGTCATTGTGAGTATGTTAGCATGTTTTTGTTAGTGGTGTCATTGTGAGTATGTTAGCATGTTTATGTTAGCTGTGTCATTGCGAGCATGTTAGCATGTTTTTGTTAGCGGTGTCATTGTGAGTATGTTAGCATGTTTATGTTAGCGGTGTCATTGCGAGCATGTTAGCATGTTTTTGTTAGCGGTGTCATTGTGAGTATGTTAGCATGTTTTTGTTAGTGGTGTCATTGTGAGTATGTTAGCATGTTTATGTTAGCTGTGTCATTGCGAGCATGTTAGCATGTTTTTGTTAGCGGTGTCATTGTGAGTATGTTAGCATGTTTATGTCAGCGGTGTCATTGTGAGTATGTTAGCATGTTTATGTTGGCATGTCATTGCGAGTATGATAGCATGTTTGTTAGCGTTTTTATGTTAGCATGCTCAGAGCTGCATGTTTTGTAAACTACGGTTATTTTTTTCAACTCAAGACTATCCTGGTTAAATAAAATATTGGTATATGAATTATGTATTATCTTCTAATCTCAGTTCACTAAAAGGTCTAGTTATGTTTATCCACCGGAATGCGTTTAGGCCATTTTGTGTGCATGAAGATACCGTGAAACAAACCTCATTGTTAGACCCGAGCCAGCCCCATCTCATATTCATAACTCAGCTTTCCATAATTGACCTTCTGATTACATTCACACCTGCAAACAATGAGTAACTGCTTACTCTGCAGACTTCCAGTTTCTGAGGCGCGTCCGACGGCGACCGCCTCAGATCAGCAAGTTTCCTCCGACGCCTCCAAACCACCGGCCCCCATCACGCTCCCCTTTTGTTTTTATCAGCTTAAGGACGAAAGCTAAAATAAGACCATCGTAATGGCTCTAACACTTAATATCCCCCCTGTGATTAACAACATTTTGATTTTTGAAGAGAAGAAAATAGATCAACTAATGGCTGCATTTTAATGTTCTCCCTATGGTGCGAGAGCGGGGAATAATGGGATGATGGACTCTTAATCACCCTCGTCTGAACTCATCCATCCCACCCACAGACATGGAGGAGAGGTTTTTTTTGGGAGGAGGGGGGGGGGGTTCTGGAGGAGCAGATGGGCATAAAGAGGGGGGGGGGGGTGGAGGGCTGTACAGGTGAATCGGTGGGAGGGTGCAGATAAAGCCTGGAGGTCATCTCGACTGCCAAGACGCAGCCTTTCATGCTCGCTCGGTCGCCCTTTCATCTGCTGCTCCTGCCCGAGGAAGACGAGGGGGCGGGGGGGGGGGATCGCTGGATCTGGAGGGGTGAGGCAGGGGGAGTGACACAATGTGCAAAATCCGTGTTAATCTTTCTGATCGGAGATGCCGTTTCCATGTGCTGACTCTCCAGAGTTCATTGCTCCATTGCATCAGATTCAAAGGAACTCGAGACGGATTTGAAAAGTGACCCTCGCATCACCCCGACAACCGGACACGCCCTTTCAGTACAGCTGTACGGCGGCGGCTGGCCTCGGCCTCGTCAAGGCTCTGGTGAGAGGTCGGGTTGGTCATGGGGAGCTGGAGGGTGGCGAGTGTGTTGGGGGGGTTGGGTGGTCAACAAGGTGGAGCAGCTGGGCAGCTGTTGGGGAGTAACCCCGGTCCCTCTGGTCCTTTTTTTAAATAGGCCTTTTCATACAACACCCACTCCAAGTGCTCCAACAGATGAGGAGCTGGTCGTAGAGGAGGACGAGTTTCGCCGTGAAACGACTCGGGGGATATGGAAGCCGACCCGCTTGTTTACGGGCTGTCGACACAAACCGTAGTTTCCCCGTGTTGTGGAATGAGTCTGTGCTGTTGGTCTCTTCGGTTACACAACTTGTTATTTTCGAGCTGTCAACGCTCTGCTTTTCAAGTGGTTTTTCAGTACAATATACGAAACGGGCCGGCCAGAGAGAGAGAGAGTGCTACTTTGCAACAGGACGCGTTCGGTTAAATAAATAAGGAGTGCAGCCATAACATTTTTGAAGACAAGCAAAAGATTTTGATTACGACCGCCATGACCAGAAACCATAAACCATGAGTCTTTTCTAGATGAAAATATCTTTAGCCCCTCTGATGACCTCTAGAGGCTGCCAGCAGACGGAACAGTTTGCGCCTGCGGGGGGGCCCATGATCTGCCAACTTTGTTCCCCTCTACTCGGGCTCAGTCTCTCGCGTCTCTCAGGACATCATTTTCGCTCTAGCCTTTGGCATAGCGCTGGTCAAAAGACCTTGTGATGCTGTTGTTTTGAACCAATCAAAACACGAACCACTACCTGTCACCTTCACCTGATCACACGCAACCAGACACCGAGGGGCAGTTTGGTGTTCTGCGTCTTGCCCCAAGATCTTAGTCTCCTCAGAAATATATGAAATGTGCTCATCGACAATATCGTTTCATCCTCTGAGCACAACAAACACTAAAGCCCCAACCTCGTCATCAATGATGTCAGTTGGACTCTCGCCCCTTAGAACAGGATACCCAACCGTAAAAATCTGCAATAAGCTCCTTTTTTGGCCACTTGGGGGCGACAGAGACAATTTGACAACAACATTTAGTTAATATGATCAACTTGTTAAACAAATTCAATGTTTACAGATCCAGAAGTCACAAAGCAACATTATCTTTCATTTAAAGTTGTCAACTATTAGCTCTGTTTTTGTTCTCCACCAGTTCCCGGGGGGAATCTCAATTTTTAGCTTCTAAGTTTTAAGTCAAATTCTTAATTGATTTAACTTAACTCATTTTCCATTGTATTTCCATTTTTCTCTTTATTATTATTTTTTTTCCATCTCAGCCAAGTGTAAAAAAACGTTGATATTCTAGATGTTTTTGAAAAATATTTTAGTTGGGATTTTTATTTTTATACCCAGATTAAAAAAAAATGCATATACTGAGGATTCTGAATAAATGATATTCAAAAAGTCCTGCAAAATGATAATATCCTAATCTCATGTAGGCAAAATTAACAGTGAGATGGTCAGAAATCAGACCTGGAGCATGTCAGGGAATTTGGATATTAACTATGTCATGGCCCAGGGAGCACTGTTATCATGGGGCCTGGAATATGAAAACTGCAATTAAACAGCAGCTGTGTGAGTCCAGAGTCACGGCTGGGAAATATGCAAAGGACAGCGGGAGGTGGGAAACGGATCCAGAGCGGCGAGAGCGTGAGGCAGGATGTGAGAAGGTGAACTCGAGGGAAGAGGAAGGAAAGAGGGGGAAGCATGAGATTACGTTTATGGAGCGCCCTCATTATGTAACTTTATAGGACCACAGTTACAATCGCGACCATTCCGGGAATTTCTCACGGAGTTCGCACGGAGGAAGAGTGGCGTCCGTTGTCTCCCTGGCCCCGGCAGCTGTCGCCCCGCTCGGCCCCTGCGGCCGCGGAGGATTGTGGCCCCCGATGAGGCACGACATTGTTGAGGGAGCATAAGTGCAGCAAAATGCAATACCCCAGGAATGTTAACCCTGACCCCCCCCCCCCCCCCCCCTCTGTGCTGTTCTTACAATTATCACACCCCGTGTTCATCACACACATTTGTACAGGAGGTTTTCACACGGAAATGAGTTGAGTCCTAAAAATACACAGGATGTCTTCTCTCGATCATTGAAGAGTATCTCTTCTGGTGAGAAGAAGAGGGGGAGGGGGAAGACGTCTTGATTCTCGGAGGAATCGCGTGTTCGATCTGTACAGTGATGACGTGCATTTACTCAACTGGCTCTAAATGCAAATTCAAAATAGTAGCACTTCTTTTTTCAGGTCATAAGTTAAGATTATCACAGAATCAAAACGTTTAAATGTGAATGTTCCAACATCCAAGTGGATCTTTCTCAAAGCTGTGATATACAGTTTGGAGCTCACTAATGATTTAGCCTGAAAAGCAAATAAATATGGACGTCCTGCCTCAGCCAAGGTCCTAATGTACGAGGCGATTGAGCTGGTGATTGTTCACGAAAATGAAGCGAATTTTTGAAGCACATTTTCACAGTCAATGCAAACATGCCACAGTCGCGACATTCGCTTCACGGCAATATTTTGCTCGAGCACATACATATTTGTGCGTGGCTAATGCGCGAGAGCCGATCGGCGTTGAGATCGCCCGACAGAACGGGTGGATATGTTCGCGGGTTGCGTTAAACTGGCACGAGTAAACGCGAACGATCCTGTGGCCAAACTGGCACGAGGAGGGCGAAGGGCGAAAAGCCGCTTTGTTCGGTGTGGACGCAGCAATACGTTGTTAGAATTCAAAATGTTGTCAATTGAAATGATATATTCTTTAACAGTAACTCAACCAGTTCTGTTGGATGCTTTTTCCCTGATGGATCAAATGGATGATCTTACAGATACCTTCATCGCTATCCATTCCGTTTGTTGATTCTTGGAGGAGAATGTTCGATTCCACATGTTTTCACTCAACTGTCGCTAAAAATGCAGATTTCTTTATTTCACTAATAATCAAATGCTTTACTCCACATATTTTCTGACCCCTTCATGTTTTGTTTTGTTTTAAATGTGTGAAGTTCTAATGTCAAAATATGTTTCAGATGAACTATGCGGCACATTTGCTCCAGCGTTGACCAATGAACTCTTCCATTTCCATTTCTTTTTGTTGTTGTTGCTATTCCACTACTTCACCCTCCTGCAAATGAGCCTCATAAACTCAGAATAAAGACGCGTCCGGAAGCAGGATCTCAGATTCATCAGACAGATGCAGTTAGTGACACTCGACTGCTCACATCACTCCACATAACGGACTGTATACGGACAGCGAAGCTTTCATCCCTGTGGTTCGCAGCCAGGCGCTGCGACAGAGAAAACTTTTCATCATCTAATGTGAAAGCCAGATTAAACCGTAAACGAATAAACAGTAAAAAGAAGAAGAAGAAGAAAAGTCTCAACTGTGGCTTGCCACATCATTAATTTCCCCATTGACTGCATAAGCAAAGACAGACCTATAATTTAGCCGCGAGTGATCCGTGAGTCGATGCGCATGGCGCATTAATGAGCGGCGTATTAGGAGCAGCCGGAGACACGCTCAACACGACCCTGCAGCGAGCGTTCGCTCGGCCCCTTCATTTATCACACCGCGCTCCTCACTGGCCTCTTTGTGCGTCGTGACGTCGACAGAGCCGACTGTTCGCTGTTGTCTTTATCCTCCGGTCTCCAGCGAATGGAGGGTTTCATTCCCCAACAAGCCCCGCCTCCTTCTGGATTTACTTTCGGGATCCAGAATGAAAGCGAGCATTTTTTTTCTTCTTCTTCTTCTTCTTAAGGAGCCATGACGCCGCTGAGCTTCTTCTAATAACTACAAATATTTATACATGTAACTATTTCTGAACTATTTGGAAGTATAGTTTTTCTTCTTTTTTTTCTTCACTTCTTTCTTCTGTGATAGACAAAAGACCAAGCTGTCTAAAGCCTACAGGCTCCAAACAACTGGTTCAGATCTCTCTCCCACTGTGATGTCACACTTGGACTCTTTTGGGTTTAACCCCGCCTGCAATCTGAGAATCTCCACTCTTCTTGTGAAGGGGCGTGGCATTTCCTACACATTTTGAAAATCACATAAAGACTGGGCCAGCCGGCAAATCAGAGCAGACTGGGGGTCTACCAGGAGGAGGGGGCGGGGCTTAAAGAAATCCAGGCGTTTCAGACAGAGGGAGTAAGAGGAGCTGCAGTAAAGGGCGGTGTGCGAACACTGATGCCTTTTCTCAACATTAGAGCATGTAAACCTTTTCAAGGGGTCACCCCAAATTAAAATTATGAACCTGAATATAAGCTTATTATGTCACCTTTAAACTTATGCTGTTATGAGTTTCATTCCAAATAGTCTTTTTTTTCAGTATCAATCAGTCCCCCGCACTGTAAACCATTATATCTTCACCAATAAACTGTTAAATATGCTTCTTGTGTAGAAGATTGTGTCCAGCTATGAGGAGGCAAAGACAGTTGGACAGTGACGTGTTGGGATTGTACTGAATAATATTCTGTATGAATCTAGGGGGAGGGGCGTTGGGTAATTAAAGGGATAGCTCAGAGATTTTGAAGTGGGGTTGTATGAGTTACTTATGCATAGTTCACACTGAGACTTACTCTACTTCCACTTCTCCTCCAAACTCCGTTAAATGACATCGCCAGTCACCATCTACCACAAGGTCACATATTAACTATGCATAAGTAACTCATACAACCCCACTTCAAAATCACTGCACTATCCCTTTAAAGGATGACTCCGCCAAATAACGGTGCAAAAGCTATTGCGAGGGTCTGTTTTTGTGGGTGTGTCGGGTCATATTTTGTTTGGTTGTTTCACTAAAAGCTCTGTGAGCTATCATGAGACCCCTGGAACGCCGGACACGAGATGTGAATGTATCCGACCCTCTCAAACCCCCCACCTCTCCAAAAAAGGCCTCGGCTAATCCAGCCATCGCAGCCCCGCGTCAGCTGTCCGCACCCCCTTCCAGCTGTCCCCCTAATGATATAGCTAATGAGACATCTGGGGGGTCTCTCTCTCACAGGGACAGTATGAGCTAACCCGAGAGGTGGGGGGGGGGGGGGGGGGGGGGGGGGGGGGGTTGCACACATCAAGTTTCCCACGTGTCCCAGTATAGCAGTGTGACTAACCCCTCGTTGCTCTTTCATGAAATTTCATCAACTGCTGCCGGAGGTTTCGTGACCTGTGGTGGCACAATTCCACAGAGGGGAGATGAAGCCGGGCGTGACGTGAAGTCGAGGGGGGGGGGGGGGGGGTCGGGGAGCGGGGGGTTGCCCCGTGAAATCGGGCCAATATTTGAGATTCGTAAGTGGCCGCGCACTTGAAAGGGATAAGCCCGAGTCGATCAATCACATTCATCCCAGTGGTTCTGCATAATGTCACGGCAAATAAGTTTTAAGCCTCTGGCTTTAATTCTTGCTCGGGCTGAAATCTTTTGAGACTCTTGTGAGCATTTTTTTTCAGTCAAGTGAATGAATCTACTGCACTGGACGGTTCAACGCGCTGTTTCACGCTTCCATAAAATGTCTTATTAATGTTTGATTTACGCCGGAAAATGTTTTTGAAGGTCTTTTTTTCCCATTTGCGTTATTTTTCTCTATTTGCCCTGTTTCTTTTTTATAAAGAACATTGTCATTTTCTCATGACAAATTAAATGATATCCAACAAATATGAATTTCTGTCTGCATTCCTTATGTATTACACATAGTATTGCAGTTATGGGGTAAATTAATAGGGAAATAGGCATTATGGAGAAAAAAGGTTAAAACATTTATGTAACCGGGCTCAGGGTTTCCATCCATAGAATCTCCTTCCACGTAATCACAGCAGGCCGTAACTACAGACTGTGCATTACAACAATATCTGTAATACAAACAGAAGAACAAAGTTATGATACATTTTCTTACAGTCAAGGGGCATTTTTTTACCTCAGACCTGCTCGTTCCCTACGTTTTAATGGTGCGTTCAGGCCCAACGCGACACAAATTATTTGCGCAAGTAGATTACATACAACGTAGTTTACATAAAACGTAGATTACATAAAAACGTAGATTACATAAAAACGTAGATTACATAAAATGTAGATTACATACAACGTAGATTGCCTACAACGTAGATTACATACAACGTAGATTACCTACAACGTAGATTACATACAACGTAGATCACATACAATGTAGATTACCTACAACGTATTTTACATAAAACGTAGATTACATAAAAATGTAGATTACATAAAAACGTAGATTACCTACAACGTAGATTACATACAACATAGATTACATTCAACGTAGATTACATACAACGTAGATTACCTACAACGTAGATTACATTCAATGTAGATTACCTACATGATAGATTACCTACAACGTAGATTACATACAACGTAGATTACCTACAACGTAGATTACCTACAACGTAGATTACCTACAACGTAGTTTACATACAACGTAGATTACATACAACGTAGATTACCTACAACGTAGATTACCTACAACGTAGATTACATACAACGTAGATTACATACAACGTAGATCACATACAATGTAGATTACCTACAACGTATTTTACATAAAACGTAGATTACATAAAAATGTAGATTACATAAAAACGTAGATTACCTACAACGTAGATTACATACAACATAGATTACATTCAACGTAGATTACATACAACGTAGATTACCTACAACGTAGATTACATTCAATATAGATTACCTACATGATAGATTACCTACAACGTAGATTACATACAACGTAGATTACCTACAACGTAGATTACCTACAACGTAGATTACCTACAACGTAGTTTACATACAACGTAGATTACATACAACGTAGATTACCTACAACGTAGATTACATTCAATGTAGATTACCTACATGATAGATTACCTACAACGTAGATTACATACAACGTAGATTACCTACAACGTAGATTACCTACAACGTAGATTACCTACAACGTAGTTTACATACAACGTAGATTACATACAACGTAGATTACCTACAACGTAGATTACATACAACGTAGATTACCTACAACGTAGATTACATATATAAATCAATGCAAAGACGCGAGACGACACGAATTTCCGCGACACGGAAAAGGGCAAAATTTGCGTCATTCGCTTCGCTCTCGTTGAAATATTTGAACAGAGATTAACATTCAACACTTCATGGTCACGTATGTTTGTTCAGAGGAGGTTTTTGTCAGAGAAAGTGGACGGAAGAACGGGCAAACATTTGGCGTTGTTCGCTGCGAGGCACGATCCTGCGGTCGAACTCAGCTGCTCGCGCTCGCTGCGAAAGCAGCGTCACCCTTTTCGTTGAGGGTCTTTAATGAATGTCCAGGAATCGTAGTGACTCGGTTAGTTACTAAGTAAAGAAAAAAACTGTCCGTGTTTTTCAATGGATTCGTTGTTTTGATCATGGAACTGCCACCGAAGCGCCTCAGGATATTTGATCCGATGTAATTGGAGGCTTAAGAATTGTCGACTTGTGGTGCAGATGTTGTTTTCCCACTTGGTCTGGATGGTAAAAGAAGATCCAGCCCCTGAGGATAAAAACTATCACAGCTCCTGTACACGGACGAGGAAACACATTACTGCGAGGCGAAGGTCCCTCCGCCAACATGCAGAAGTCTCCCTCGACCTCCACCCGCACGGCTCCGGCTCCCGGACGCAACAACGCACATGAATCAACGGGTCCGAATGCGTCGACGGCGTCCGGAGGACAGAAAGTCCGACAGCAGCTGTGTCCCCCCCCCCCCCCTGCATTGTGAACGATGACGCGCGCTCACAAAATCCATACCGTGGTCGTTCCGGCGTCTCTCTCCAGTCCGGCGGTGGCTGTTTTCGGCGGCGTAATGAGAACAAATGGCGACGCAGTTGCAGCTCCGAACGCCGGCCTCATCCATCCCCATCGGAATGAGATCTACTCGCCAATCGGGGAGGGAGGGCGCCGAGTCCCCAGAGCTGTCACGCCTCCAGACTCGGGCCTCGGGCTCCCGAACGCGTTCAATATAATCGATATGAGAACCCTCGGAGTTCTATTCTATGATTACAGTGGGTAAAGAAGGAAAGGCTTCTCTCTGCGTGAGCAGCAGCAGCGGCAGCTACCTGGCAGCGTTTCTCGTGTGTGTGTGTGTGTGTGTGCGTGTCCTTCAGACACACTGAACTCCGCCGTATTAATGAAAATGCAGTTAGCAGGAGAGGGAGGAGGCGGCAGCTCCACCTGTCCTCCCCCCGACTGCCAGACTGTGTCTGCGGGTGCGTCGGGGGGCGAGGGATGGGCTCATGGAGGGAGTCTGAACAAGGTGAGCCCCACCCCTCTTCCTCCTCCTCCTCCTCCTCCTCCTCCTCCTCCTCCTCCGTCATGACACTTCTTCAAATCAGGAAACTGGAGCGGTGACTTCTGGGAGTGTGAAGTGAGGGATGTGTCTTCCGGCCTTCGGTGATCTGAAGGTGGTCGGCTACAGGAGGCGGTGAGGATGTTATTGTGACACAAGGGAAGCTCCACATCTCTCCTCCTCCTCCTCCTCCTCCTCCCACGTCCTTCCGCTCACCCAGCCAGTGTGTGTGTGTGTGTGTGTGTAGAGGGGGGGGGGGGGGGATTACGGAGGAGGCAGCTCCACACATCTGCCGCATTTCCCCCCTAACATTCGGCACTCGGACGTGTGTGTTTGGATGCCAAGGTGGCGGCAGGTCGTCCTGCCGAAGCTCTGCCAGACCCCTCAGCCCTGTGCGTGTGCGTGTGTGTGTGCGTGTGTGTGTGTGCCTGCTCGTTCTTTGCTCACCTGCCTGCAGAGAGACGCAGGGGTTTTCATGAAGTCTCCTGTCCGCCGGTGCCTCGTTCCAGATGTTTTGCCTCTGGATCTCCGTCCTGCAGGTGTCGCAGCCTCGCGCTTCCTCGCCTGTGCGCGTCTGCTTCTCCTGTGCCTTTCGTTCTCTCTTTCGGCGTGTGCGTGACTCATTTTGGTTTGAATGTTCCACGCGTGCGGCCGGGGGAACGCAGGGCCTTCTTTGGGGTTCAAGTCCCCGAGGGAACGCAGGGCCTGACCCCGCCAAGGGCCTGACCCCGCCAAGGGCCTGTGATTTGTCGTGTGCCTGCGGCAGCATGTCTGCTCTCACATCACCTCACCCATTGGATGGAGCGGCCTTGGACCGGAGAACAGTGACAACGCCGGTGATCAGGAATTTGTTTTAGGTCCAAATGTCTGAGAAGCTTTTTTTAAGCAGCCGCAAAACATTTATCTCTGCATCCCCCCGATGCCTCACGCAACTTTTTCACTTTTTCCCTCTCGCCGGTTTCCGATTTCAAAGCAATCGTCTTGGCGATTGTTGGGACGGGCCTCGCCTCTCCTCTCCTCTCCTCTCCTCTCTCGCCGAAGTCGAACACATCAATCACACATTTGTTTTCCATTTAGGCAGAGAGGCTTTTAAGAAATGTGGAAATATCCTCTTGGCAGCGCGGCGCGGCGCTCTTCCTCTTTCAAGCCGTCTTATTTCGCTTTTAGGGGTTTGTATTTTATTTCTCCCCCTCCTCCTCCCCCTCCCACCACATCTGTGGTGTGGTTTGGTTTGTAAAGGAGGGAATGACGGAGGGACGGGGGAAGGAGGTGTGTGTGTGTGTGTGTGTGTGTGTGTGGTGATGGAGGGAGGGAGGGGGGGATCCACTCTCTGTGCTGTTGAGAAAGCAATCTGAGTTCCTCCAGCTCTGTGTGAAACTCCATCACATCTCCCCTTGATTACCTGGAGAGCGGACTTCAGGACGCTTCCCCGCATCCTGCACATCTTTTTTCAGGGGCGACGAGACTGCATCAGCTTCGGAAAAAAAAAACATAGAAGCATCTCATCAGACTGAAAACTGCTGGAGGCGGCAAAGAGCCGGGACCGGAGCCATGGCACGTCCCCTCAGCCTGGTGGGGGCCACTTTAAAGCACCATCCTGATGGTTTTACATGTCGCCCCCCCCCCCCAATTATCTGCCCTGAATTATGAGATTTGTTTCCCGCCACTGGAGGAGACGGAGACTCGAGGATGGAACTCAGATTCACGTCAGCTCAGCTGTGACCTTTACTGCAGCAGAAGAAAGAGTTGGAGCTTATTAGACAAACTGGATTCAAGTTGAGTTTTATCTATAAAACCCAGACTTTCTCTTGTTGGGATGTCTTAACTGTGAAGAGGAGGAGGAGAGAACCACTGGTGAATTAGCCACGACGGTGATAAAATGCTGATGGCGGCTCTTTAAAAAAGCCCTCGGTGAGAGAGAGCTGCCAATTAGAGGGAGGACCGCGATTAAATGGGAACAACGCAACTTATTCTGCTCCGCTGCACACACACACACACACACACACACACACACACACACACACACACACACACACACACACACACACACACACACACACACACACACACACACACACTTTTTATGAGCATCACTTACACGCACACATTAGTCCGTCCCCACACAAATCTGCACACAAACAAACAATCACATGCATTTTTCACTTCTATACTTGTGAGGACTCTAGTTAATAGAAGATGAAGTGTGTAATCTTAGCCATGAAAATAAGTTAACCCAGAAATGAACCAGAAATTACATCGACATTGCACTGGCTCATTTGTGAGGAAATATTCGCTGAATTCTACCAAAAAAAAGGGTCGTGGTTTACAAAATCGCTCACTGCCCCTTTGAGGTCTAAAATTCCCCAATATTTTTTGAATAACACACGTCCATCCAGATCAAATGCAGTGTATTTAATCGTTGGTACCCAATACAACTCACTCACACTCACACGCCCACAGAGCAGTTTTCATACCAGCGAAGCAGCAGCAGCATCATCAGCATCATCATCAGCAGCATCATCAGCATCATCATCATCATCATCAGCAGCAGCATCATCAGCATCAGCAGCAGCAGCAGCAGCATCATCATCATCATCATCAGCAGCAGCATCATCAGCATCAGCAGCAGCATCAGCATCAGCATCAGCATCATCATCATCATCAGCATCAGCATCATCAGCATCAGCATCATCAGCATCAGCATCAGCATCATCATCAGCATCATCAGCAGCAGCATCATCATCAGCAGCAGCATCAGCATCAGCATCATCATCATCAGCATCAGCATCATCAGCATCAGCATCATCATCATCATCATCAGCAGCATCATCAGCATCAGCAGCAGCATCAGCATCAGCATCAGCATCATCATCATCAGCAT
>NC_061529.1:2320000-2432500 GCF_022379125.1 Scophthalmus maximus | reverse complement strand
TCTTTTTCTCTGCTCAGATCCTCCTGGTCCGTCCAGGTACCGGCTCCGGTATTACTTTACATTATTATTATTATTATTATTATATACTGTAATGGGAGGGTTGAGGTCGACGAGTGTCAACTCCGTTTACTCAGACGTTTTCTGTCGGTCCAGTGTGATGGACGGCGTTTTTATATAAACTCTTATTGCAGCTTTAAAGGGGCAGTACTCCAATAATTGTTATTGTAAAAATCAGCGAATATCTCCTCTGGCTCTGTAATTTGAAAACAAAAGGTTTTATTAAGACGCCGACGGTAAATGAAACAATGTGAGGATCTTGTGGTCCTCCGTGAATTTTTGCACATCAGGGGTTAAAAGACAGATCTTTTATGTCTTTTATAGGTGTTTGTGTATCCTGCTGCTGCTGCAGTCTGTTTAAAATAAGAACTGTACTTTGCACACTCACGGACAATATAAAAATATACGTCGGGGTGTTTTCCAGCAGCGGAGGACGAGTTGGGCTGTGGTGAGGATGGTAACGACTGAGGAATGAGAGTCTGGGATGAGAAACAACAGAAAAAGGCTTGTGGGATGTTTGAGAGATGACACACACACACACACACACACACACACAACCTGAGATGGCTGTGTGTGTGTGTGTGTGTGTGTGTGTGTGTGTGTGTAAAGAGATGTAGGATGACACGAACAGAATCAAATCCAAAAACAAAGAAACTCAGGATCAACCATTATTTATTCAACACTTTTGGATTAGTTTAGTAAATTGTCGTCTTGTTTTTCTCTACATGAACAAGAAGGAAACTTTTGATGCTTTTTCATACATTTTGAGATTTGAATGTTAAACAACCGAAATCAGCTCCGGAAGCTCGGTCGTTTCCTGTGATGGGAAAAATAATAAAACAACTTTGGGGAAAAATTTTGATTAAATAAATAAATAAATCTCAAAAGAAAAATCCAATAGGCTAAATCTCATATCGAGTCAATTACTAACATATATCTCAATTTTTTTTTACATTCTTACACATCATATAATCCTGTCGCCTCACTTTTCAAACTGGGAAGAGGGTTTTTTTCCTGATTTAGGGAATCTGATGTGCAATATATTTGATAACCTTGTTTGAGTTCTGAGATCACATGAACTTTGAAACATTTGCATGTTGAGAGTTGCTCTTCACACAAAATCTGAGGTTCACAACACGACACGAGGGGGTCGCGATCACGCACAACGTCAATGAGTCTGCAAAAACTGACGGAATGTGTGTGTGTGTGTGTGTGTGAGAGTCCGAGGCTGAACACACACACATACACACACACTGACGCACACTTACACTGTGTCGGTCGCTAACTCGCTTCAAGCTACTGTCTGAATTTGGAAAATTCGAGGCGAGCCCCGACCTCAGAACAGGTTTTCTGTGAGAAACGATGGTGGCTGCACTGCTACTTAAAAATAAAAGGAACATTTTTCTAACCAATGTGTGAACTGATTGTGTTGAGAACTTTGCATGAAACCAGAGAGACGTCTGCGATTCGTCTCCCTTCTCCCGTATCTGCCAGAAACAGACAAGACCCTGATTCCACATCGGCCGTTTTTCAGACACGCACATCCGGAAAATGTCCGCAAAACTGGCGGTACGGGCTTTGCCCGGCGTTTGACGTCCGGCGTGTGCAGAACGCAGCAGGAGAGGAGATTGTCCGAGTCAGACGCGTTTGCGGCAACAGGAACGTTTACGGAACAACTCAGCTCGCTGTTCATCTTCCGGAGGTTTTCCTGCGGTATTCTCACACGGGCCGTGTCCCAGTTCAGGGAACGAGGACCTGGTCTATGAGGACGTGGTCTACTAGGACGTGGTCTACGAGGACCTGGTCTATGAGGACGTGGTCTACTAGGACGTGGTCTACGAGGACGTGGTGTACGAGGACCTGGTCTACGAGGACCTGGTGTACGAGGACCTGGTCTACGAGGACCTGGTCTACGAGGACGTGGTGTACGAGGACCTGGTGTACGAGGACCTGGTCTACGAGGACGTGGTCTACGAGGACGTGGTCTACGAGGACCTGATCTACGAAGACCTGGTCTACGAGGACGTGGTCTACGAGGACGTGGTCTACGAGGACCTGGTCTACGAGGACCTGGTCTACGAAGACCTGGTCTACGAAGACCTGGTCTACGCGGCCGCGAACACCGCCAACGGCCGAACCACAAAAGAGACGGTCCTTTCCGCTATCGCCTGGCAACGGAGCTGCAGTTGCCAACAGTTTAAAAGTGTCATCGGCGCGCAATGAATCCTGGGTCCACCTGGTTTGAAAGAGCCTTCGGAATGGGACAGTCGAGGCCCGACGCTGCGACGCAATCGGTCTTCAAGCGTAGCCGCCGAAGGAGCCAGGCTCCTGAATCGGGACACAGCCATGGGCTCACTCTGAAATCTGATTGGAGACTATCCGGACTTCGGCTCATGTCTGAAAGCAGCTGCCATGCTTTTGTCCCTGATCCGGCGTTCAGTCTCCAGCTGCCTTCTTTTTTCTTTTTTTTTTCATTTAAACTCCTGTGCTCACTCTTCTTTTCAGATATTCTACAAAACATTTGCTTTTCTCTAGTGATAAAAAGGGCTGGTGCAAAAGTACTTTTTAAAAAAAAAAGGAAAGCTGAACTTCAAGCAGAATATCAGCGTGATATTGAGAAGAGAAGCCGCACGAGAAACCCTCTTTGCGTTCCCCTTCCCTGCTGGTCGCATTTCTTTTTCTAAATTACATATATTACAATATATTCTAAGATATTAAACACCCGTCCCAACTCAAAAAGAAGAAAAAAAAGGTACAAGATGCATAAAAGCGTTATTGCTTTAAGTATTTGTTCTTCTAGTGCACAAGCTCCGCAAACGCAACAGGAATTATTTTCTGAGGACGGTTTGTTGTCGTGGATACCGACAGCAGAACTGGACATTCGCACCCTGAGTCCATCGCTTTAAAAACACTTAAACACACCCGCTGTATCAAAAATAATAAAATAAATAAAGGTTGAATAGTGCATGTACTGTACACGGTGACAAGAGAAGGACAACGGTCATTTTTGGTGAGCTGTGAACGCAGCTCGATCATCAAACATCGAGCGCGACCGCAGAAGATCTGTTGTGTGTTTGACGTTCGAGAGATGATTCCGTGATGTCGGAGATATAAGCGAACATAATCTTTTTGTTTTAAGTCTATATCATTCAGTTTCTGATATCATATATTCTACAAGTCAAAATGAAATCATATTCCCCAGGATTTCTTGAATGCATTTCGAAATATAGGCATTCAAAATAAAGATTAATCAATTTCAATTAATTTTAAAACTTTTTCACTTGATGCTTATTAATTTTCCACTGACTGACGGATCTCTACCGGAGGTGACGACCAGTGAGTTTGAAGTTCAATAATAACGCCATGGAAACGTCACTTTCATCCAAATTTCCGGGCAAAAAGAAGATGTTACATTTACACAGGAATTATGTGAATGCATGGATTATTCAAACGCATGTATAGGATTGTCCATCAAAGCGTCTGTTACAGCAAAAAGCTTCTTTTTTTCGCCGAACTGTGTCGACACAGCGGCCTTTAAATTCAAATTCTCTTAATCTTTTCAACCCTTTCACGTCGACACTGGAGCCGAGTATCGATCTCCGTCATCCTCAGGTACACTGGCACAGTGTGCGTCACCTTCCCTCCTCCTTCTGACCTCGCGTTGCTCGCGTACACAGATGCCGCTTCCACGGACCGAGCGCGACTTGTCACGAAAAACACCGCGCTCCTCTGCCCAGTGTAATCGCGGAGTTGTCACGACGTTCCCTCCGCGTGTTTACGCCGGCGGCTGATTTACGCGCCGCGTCCCGCCGGAGCATGTCCAACCTAAACACAAGCCTCCAGCGGGCGCTGGCTCCGGCCCATGTACGGGGCGAGTGTTTACCCCTGTGCCCCATCAGTCTGACTGGGTCTGGCCTGGGGCAGCGATGGGGCCGCAGCGCTTAATCATCAGCGCGTATGAAGGCGGATTCCGGGAAGGGGATTTAAAACGGAGGGTCGTCCACTCGGCGTTATCTCTGGTGCCACTTCAGACGTATACGTGTTTACACCTGAGCTCTTCTCTCTAGTTACCGTGGAGGAATAAAAACAGAGCGTCGGCCAACGACCACAACACGAAATAACAGCAGCTCCTATAGCAACCCGGCTTTGTTGATGGCCAAACAATTTTAGTTTTGTACACCGAAGGTTCTCCTTTGACCACCTACGAATGTGACATTGATCAAAGTCAGGAGTCTTGGTGGAGGACACGTCGAACGCAAAGTGAATTTTTCGTGCGACGAGATTACACACAAAGTCAACGCACAGACGCAAATAACACAGAGTCATTCGCTTCAGTATTTCGTGTGACGCAATGTCGCGGACGCATTCTTCCCGACGTCTGCGTCCGATGGAGATCGAGCGGATTATTAAAAGAATTAATTCACATGAGAGAGAAAATATTAAAGAAATATGTTATTTTACATCTTAAATAATGTCAGTCATGGATTTTGTAAGCAAATCGATTTGCGATGAATTTGCTCTGCGTTTGTAGTGAACACAGCATTATCAAGAGTAAGAGTTATGAATTCATAACTGACGTTATTCAAGCTGTAAAATAATATGATTTCAAATTATAATTTTTTTCCTCATGTGAATTAATACATTTATATTAAAGTTTGGTTTATTAACCATGACAACTGTCAAGTTCTGAAATGATTCCAATCAATTGATGACTTCAGTGATTCTGATCATAAATTTCTTGTATACGTCCTTAATTAAGTAAATTAACCCCAACAACCCCAAACAACTAAAACAATTTGAAAACGTCTCCTTGGGCATTGTTTTCCATAAAACAAATAATAAATATATATATATATATACAAAAAATAAAAATAGAATCTTTAGTTAAAGCCGTAATTGTGACAGGCTGTTCGGAGTATAAGCAAGAATAATTAAATGCAGAGTAGCTGATTCAAATATGATCTGACATCTGAGGAATACTCGTTTCCGACCGACGCACTATCACGGCAGCAGTGCAAAAAAATAAAATAATAATAAGCATGTGCCTTAAAAACCAACTCATCCAGTTTTCCTCAACACCCCAAAAACAACAACTAGTATATTACATCAAGTGTAAAGAATATAAGAGCTCTATTGTCGTCTTTAAAAAAATATACAGCAGAAATATAATCCATGATATCCGAAGGTCACTTATCATCCCCACTCATGAGCAATAAATTGAACAACCTAACAATCACACAAAGCCGCCGCCTCCACCAGACAACCTCCTAACAACTGACATGGATACTAGTAAAAAAAATAAAACTCGCCTAGCAACAGCTGACCAATGTTTTGGTTGATGGGCTGCGTCCCGACACGGATTGTGCTTCATATTTATCACCAGCCACGACAGAGTGTGTGTGTGTGTGTGTGTGTGTGTGTGTGTTGTGGCTGGTGTGATCCCCATCGTACAATTAAGTTTGATCGGCTGTTTTTTAGGAGTTATCAGAATCAGTTTCAAATGTGCCGCAGTGCAACTTTGGCATTTTTATACAGGTGAACACAGGAAGTAACACTAAGCTGAGACAAAATATTATTATATATAAGTACAAAATGTAAAGACATTTACAGTACAGTCATTTTTAATATTGATGTGCATGTTGCTAACTTCAGTCCTTGGCTTTTTTTAAATTTGATTTACCTACAGCTTTTCATTTTTCGTTTAAATGGATAAATGTATGCATTTTGATGTATAAGTTGATGTTTTATGATTTTTTAAATCTTTTTTTAATACTGGCTCTTATGAGATCTTTGGTTGCAGCCACCATTTTAAACATCCGCTCGCCAACAATGCGCTTCCTGTCCCGAGTACAGTTCAGAGAAGAAAAAAAAAAAGTTAGCAATTTACAACATGGGAGTTTTGATGGATGAACAAAATCGATGAGCAAAAAAAATAAATAAACAGGGTGGAATGACGATGACGACAGTAAAGTTTGTTTTTTTACTGTACCGAGTTTTTAGAAATGATCGACTCATTTCTCTGGGATGATGACGACATGAGCGAAATGAAAAGGCAAAAGACGGTTCACCTCAAATTTTAAATAATATTTATCACCTTGGATTTTTAGGAGCCGATAAGAGTTTCAGGGAGTAATATCTTTTATATAGTAATTTATATATAATTTAAATAATGTACCATCTTTGATGTCGGTAGAACGACCATGGTGTTGTGTACCTCTGTTCCCTCTGTTCATTAATTCTTCTACACATGTCTCACATGATCAGTCCAGAACATTCTGGCAAAATAGAAGCTTTTTTTTTTTTAATTTTTAAAAGGCAATGGGCCTTTTTGATTGGTTTTTTTTCTTCGTAAGAAGCTAAATTTATGATGAAAGGACAGCTGTTACCTCGTGACTCGTTCTCTCGCGTCCAGAGTTTTTCTGTGACCAGTCACAAGCTTCTCAACGTCTTTTTACAAGTTCTCTGCGTCTCTTATGAGTTATGAGTTATGAGTTATGAGTTAGCTGTTGATTGTGGCTGCCTGTTCCTTCTCCGCCTTCTCCTTGGCCTTCTCCTTCTCGATCAGCTTCTCCTCCTTCTGCAGCATCGCCATGATGTCCGTCACCTGAGAGGTGGAGATGTCGATGTCCTCCTTGTCGATCAGCTCCACCACCTGGGAGAATGAGGGAAAGTTCATTAAGTCAAAAGGAATAACAAGCAGATTAAATTCATAAAATATCAACTTGTCTCTAACAACTGATCTATCGCAGCAGAATGGCAAGTAACCACCTAAATGTCACATTATACGTTATTATGATAAATTTGACATTATACATCAGATGGAAAATCAGTGTATTCTTTTTCTCAAATAATGAAATTTAAATTATGAATTTAGAAACATTACGCAACAAATAAAACCTTTTAGGATGAGAAAACATGAAATGTTATATCCTGTAATTCTTTTATTACCCATCAATAAAATCTCTTAATGGATTTTAAAGTGACAGCAGCATCCAAACCATAAAAAGCAATCCTAATTTATTACAAATAAACAATAGCAACACTGTGCGAACGCACCTTGATGACGTCGTCGATGTCGATCTTGCCGTCCTTGTTGTCGTCGAGGGCCTCGGCGATGCTCTGCAGCTTGTGCTCTGGAATGTTCTGGATCTGCCGCATGACGCCGATCAGCTCGTCGATGCTGATGAGGTTCTCCCTGAAGGCGTAGAACAGACTGTATACAGGGAGCGGTTACCAGATTTGACCGGACGTAAAAACGTGGTGGAGAAGTGTCAGGGTCAACATGCGGCAAATTCAAGGTTCCCAGATCACACCAATCAAAAATGGAGTTTAGAGATTATGAAAAAAATCTTTTTTCAAATTTTTTAATTCACAACAGGTTAAATTTGGGCCAATATGTAGAATTAAGCTGAAATGCGATGCAGTTAAAACTAATGGATGTTTCCACTGATATATATATATTTATATATATATATGTGTGTGTGAGTATGTATGTACAGTATGTATGTGTGTATATATATATATATATATATATGTATATATATATATATATATATATGTGTGTGTGTATATATATATGTACATGTATATATATATATATATATATATATATATATTGGTTTATATATGTGTGTGTGTGTGTGTGTACATACTGTATATATATATATGTGTGTGTGTGTGTGTGTAAATATGTGTTCATATGTATATATGTATATGTATATATACATATATACGCACACATATATGTATGTGTGCGTATATATGAATCGTTCAAATTAGGCAGCTCAGGTCAGATCTTTGATATGTTTCATTCATCATCATTGTTTAGTAAAGTTGGAGCAGCGCAGCACGTGGGACACGGGGAGGAGGAGGAGCGTATGGAAGCTGATGGATCAGCAGTGATTGGCGGCTGACGGCCAACAACCGTGTAGCGCGGGGGAAGCAAGCAAATGGTGGTTCACCAGTCTCTTACCTCGTGGCATCACTATACTTAGAAAAGAATAATCTGTAAAATTTGGAATAAATTAGATTCTGGATTTGGTCTTTCAATTGTGAACTAAAACATTTTCTTCTGGGGAAACCTTTTGTTTCTTGTTTTGTTTTTGTTTTTTATCTCCACCACCATTTTACAATGGAAATAATGATGATGATGAACAGGATGATGATAAAGGAGGATGACTGATACAAAAAAACAGAGGACCATGAAATCAAAATCCACAACAACTAAAAGATGAACCATTTCATGTCATAACGAGTTGGAGAAAGTGATGCATCGGCAACATGTTTGGGGAGAATTATGACAGAAATCAAATATAAGACGTTCAGCTCCTACCCAACAGGCGGGGTGCTTCCACTGTCCATCTTCCCGTCCAGGATGACCTTGTCCTTCTCCAGCTCCAGGATGAGGTTGTCGATGCGGCCGATCATGCGGTTCACCCTCTTGGACAGACGCTGGCTCGCCTTCGACTCCTTCACCGTCTTCGCCTGGCCGCTCTTGGAGAGCTCCATCTTGATCTCCTCCAGGTCCTGGAGAAACGCACGTCGCGGACAAACACAGATGAAACGAGGGATGCAAATACATTAACAAAACCCAGACAAACGACTCAGAAAACTCCGTGTGTATGTTCAAAACGGGGCGTGATATGTGGCCAGTAAGTTTGGTCATAAAAAGCCATACGCATCTTGAGTTATTAACATATATGACGTCAGTGTGAGGCACCTCGTTGTATTCCTGGACGTCGTCCTTCAGCTCTTCCAGCTCTTCCTTCTCCAGAGTCAGCAGCCTCTTCTGGCCCTTCAGCTTGGAGCAGGCGTCGCTCAACATGTCGATCTCCTCCTTGGTGATCTCCTCATCCTGAGGAAGATAAAGTGATAAAGAAGCCCAAACTAAAATTAAGATCAGGACACAAACACAGAAGTTCAAGGTCACGTTTTCCCCAGTTAGGTTGAAAAAAAAATAGGTGAAAAGGTTTGTTCTCTTAAAAAGAACCGCATGTTTACTTCATATAAACCACAGAAGAGACCGACCCAAACACACAAACTGGGTAAAAAGAGGGAAGCTGGAGAGGGAAACTGGGATACTCCCCCATGAGGGCCCGACAAACGATGGAGGAAACTCTGCGGAGCTACGAAGGTTTGTTAAGAGATTGGGGGAGAAAAGGTTCAACCTGGGAGGAAGGACGAGGATCAGAAGAGGACAAGTCCAAACAGATGTGGGCACAAACAGAGGTCGCAAATCATATTTAGCATTTGTTTAACGAGGACCAGAGGGAGGGAATGATAGAAAAAGGTTGGACCCTGGTTTGTCCACATTAAAAGACCGGGGTTGTATTTTAAAGGTTTACATAATCTAATCCCAGTTGTGATTTGTCCTATTTCTGTTCTGTAATTTACCTCGTCTGCTTTTCGTCCCTCTTCAGAACACACAGAGTTGAATATGAGCATTTTGTGGTTCTGCCCTTTTGCCTCATTTTCTCCTGCTCTGCTTTTCCAAGCACAAGTATCCGCCGGCTGACGTCAGCGTCCAAAACCTACTATTTATGGTTTTTATTCCCCCCCTGTCATTTAAGATTACGTTTTCAATCCCTCTGAAGCCGAGATCAAACAGAAGTCGAAAACAAACGCCACAATTATGTGCGGGCACTGTTTAACCCACATCTGTGTCGGCTCAGAGAAAAAAGACGGGACGCTGTGCTCGCAGGGACAAAGTGGTTTGGATGTGAGGGGTCACATTTTTGGGAGGAGACGACATTAAACTTAACCTGGAAGCGCAGGAACGTCGGCCACTGTTCAAACTGTGCGGCGCAGAGGAGAAAGAGGTGATGAAAATGAAAAAGGTGGCGAGATGTGAGAGATGAGTAAATGACTTAGTAATCATCAGTTAATAAGAATCACAGAAAGTCTGTCCACACACAATATCACATTTCAAGGCTTTCCAAAAATATTGGAGTTGACAGGCAGCGGGAAAACCTGCCCGGAAAAATATTATGGCTGTAAAACCCAAGTTTGGTGCATCTGGCACATTGTAATGCCACTATTCCATCATGTACACTGATCTTAATTATTGCAATTTTTAATAAGTTTGCCTGACTTGATTATTTCAAAGGATAATTAGACTTCCTGTGTCTGTAAATGGCTCCTGTATGTAACTCTCTACATGAGACCGATAATTTGCTGACATGAAAACTTGTATTTTACAGAATAAACAATGCAGAAACGATGTTTTACATTAAAAAAATATTTTTGTTTTTTGTTTTCTTTTTACTTAGCTATTTATAAATAAAGTTTATCATAAAGTTTATGGTTAAATGAGAAAGCATTTCTTTGTCATAAGGGCTCGACCCCTTGGGAATCATTACCAATTTTCTTTTTTAAGTATATTTATTTTAGTGTGTGTGGGTACACACACATATATATATATATATATATATATATATATATGCCGATATAATGGTATCTAATTTTTTTTCTTCTCCCTAATATCGCCACCCAAAAAACATAATGGGCCGGCTTAATATAAATAATTGAAAATCTCAAAAATATTAAACACGCCAATTATATCTGATACTAAAAGCAGCATTTAGGGAAACAAATATATATTTTAAATATAAATATAATATATTATATATATATATATAAATATAATATTTTAATAACCATTTGACCATCTACTGATCTGACCTCCTGTACGAGTGGAGACGTTACCTTGAGTCCCTCTATGACAGGCGCCGTGTCCCTCAGTATCTCTGAATGAGCAGCCGCGTCGGCCTTGGACATCGTCTGCTCCATGTCCAGCTCCAGCTCACCCTGTGAGCGCGAAGGAGCGGGCGATCAGAAAAAAACTCCCAAAGCACAATAAACCCAATAAAGCAACAGCAGTGAAACGACGTACCGTCTGTACGAAAACACAAACATGCTCCTCAGGCACCAGATCACTATTCAACTACTGAAATACGTTGAGCTTCATTACCCTGGCAACCTTCTCTGCGGCGTCGGCCAACCGCTCCATCTCGCGGTCCTTGTTGTCCTGGCGTATGGCCGCTTCCTCCTGCAGCATCGACTCCACCTTGGTCTTGTTGTCCACTTTGGAGAGCTCCATCTCCGCCACCATCAGCTGGGCCTCCTTCGTCTGGAGAAAGGAGGGCGGAGCCGAGCGGTGAAGAACAATCCAAGTGAAGAATGAATGTAGCCTTCAAAAAAGGGGTTAAAGTTTCCCGTTCACATACCACCATCTCGGGGAGCGTCTGCAGTGTGGTCTTCAGCTGGTCGGCAGGCGACAGGGTGTCGGGGAGGAACATGGCCCGAGACAGCAGCAGCAGAGACGTGGGGATCTGCTGGTTCAGGTGCAGCTCCAACCACTTCAGACAACAGAGACACGACGTAAAATTAAAACCTCTTTAAACCTAAATAACATCCATGACAGTATGTATATCAGATAATTAAACCCCCGGGAACATCGTACATCCCGGGATGTTCCTGGAGTCGTTACCTGGCTGAGTTGCTCTCTCAGTCGTTCCTCTGTGACTCCCAGAGATCTCATCCCTCTGACGCGACAGGCCGCCTGCACCTCGTTCACGTTCAGAGTCTCCATTCCTTCCTCCGCGATCATCTGGATCAAAACAAGAGGTCACAGAAGTTTCAGGTAATGTTCAAGTGCAGTCAGATGATCTTTTTTCAAAGTGATGAGTTCAGCCTTTCGTACCTTGTCGTCTGCACGGATGGCCCTCAGCTTCATGATGAGCTGGAAGCGGAGGAAGTTGTTGGTCCCGATGGACTGGAGCTCCAGGAGGCGGCAGAGCGCCACCAGCTGGGGTCGGGTCAGGTTGTCCAGAGTCAGCTCGTCCTCGAAGAGCTTGGAGAATTTGATGATCTGCTCGTTGCTGGGACGTTCGCCGGAGTCACGGATCTACGGAGACGAAAGAAGTTGCGACGTGTAAATTCTTTCTTCAAAGATGGGCCAGAGTTCATGTCATTGAGAAATAAACATTTACTGTTCAATTTCTAAAAAAAGAAATTAAACTTGTTTTGTTTTTTTAATTCTCCATCAAAGAAAAAAAAAAGTTCCATCATATCTTACATTTACGGCCTAATATTCCGGCCATTTTGACTTATATACATACATACACCATTTCAGCGTTTATGTTTTTTGTACATGACATTTCACAGTTTCCACCACCAGGGGGCAGTACTGGGCCTGTTTTCGACCGACCTTCTGGAAGAAGGTGGAGAACTCCTCTGTCACGTTGCCCTGCGCCGCCTTGTTCCTCAGAGCGATCTCCTCGATCGTGTCCTGCAAGAACTTGGCCATCTCCAGTTTGACCCGCAGCTCCTTTTTCAACCTCTCCTCCTGAAAAAAACAACAGTGAGAGATTTTGTTGAGCACTCTGTAGATTTCAAGAAAAAATATCAGTGATGTAATGAAATTAGATCAAATGTTGGAAATATATTTTTAATCTTTGAATCTAATTCTTTGCTGCTTGAGGTTAATGTGTCATTAAAATGTATTGATCAAGAAATGACACCACCATCATGGTTTATTCTATAACTTGTTGTGTTTTTAAAAAAAATGACACGGATTACGAAAACAAAGTTTAAGAGAAACAAACGATCAAAAGGAAATATGATGGGAATTAACAAAAAGAAAATAACAGATATTTAGACATATTTAAAAAACATGTTTATTTACACTGCAGTATTTATTATCAGCACGGACAAACATAAACAGTGTGGAACAACAGGTCAGGGATCCTGTTCTGCTTCGGATTAGACTGTAATCAGGATTAGACCTCGTCAGGGTGAGACACTCTGATCTCCATTGGAGGATCTCAGGTTAAAGTTGACGCAAAGGATGAGGATTACATTTTTTTGCGTATTTTTAATTTCTGAATACCTGTATAAATCTCACTGACCGCAGTGTGGGAGACTATAATATTAATTTTGCCCGGATTTATTTTAAATATGTATTTTTTTTATTTTATATTCATTAAAAAACAACAAGAACTGCAGAATGATTTGGGAATTACCCGCCATATGGTCGCCCTTAACTCAGATTAGTCGATCAGCAGAAAATAAATCTATAACATATTATGAAAGATCAATGAAACCTAATCTTTTAAAAAAAAAAAAACCATTATTATACTTCTCAATGTTTTTCACAAATTAGTTAATTTAGAAATTGAAAAAAAATCATTAGCTGCGGCCCTAGTTGAACGACTGTGTCTCAAACCAGTTTTACCAAAAACCAACATTTGAATTGCAACTACAACAGCTACAAAATTAATCACCCATATTAATAACAAAAATAATGATAATATATAATCTTGTAAGCTTTAGTTTGACCAGGGGAAGCCTGGCTGCGTTCGTTACCTTCTTCGTCTGTGTCTCGAAGGTGGACGGCAGCATGTTGGGGAAGAGTTTGAGGGCGACGGGCAGCAGGAACTCCATGAAGGGGACGATGATGAAGACGAGGAAGGGAAGAAGTCTGAAGACATCCGCGCACGTTCTGAGAAACTGGGGGGGAGGAAACGTAGAAAAACTGTCGTGAGGAACGAGATCATGTGGAGGAATCTTTAGTCTTGAGGTGTCATGTGAACATGTAGGTGCCTACAGTACAGTACGAGCGCCTTCACCCGGCTGTAGTGTGTTCATGCCGCCAGCAGGGGGCAGAGTGGAGAGTGGGGAAACCTGTGATAATGTTTCAACCTCATCTTCTTTTGTCTCTTGGCACAATCGCCCCCTGCTCCGTCCCTCTAATAACAGTTTCAACACTCAGCACTTTTAACCCCACGACCACCAGAGAGGCAGCAGCAGCAGAAACCTCCTAATTCACTGGAGCATTATTCGCACGGAGCTGTGAACCACAGTGAACATTCTACAATCCTCAGAGGACAGAAGTAGCATGCAGACGACTAGTCCACTTCATTGTGCAGCTGTCCCCGCCGGTGACTTTCTGACCGTCCAGTGGTGGGACACGATCCCCAACCGACCATTTACAGAAAAACGTCTCCGAAGGGGGAGAAGGCAAAGGCCTCCTTCCTTGGGCCCTTCCCACCTGCCTGTCAGACCGAGCAGGGTGAAGGATTTAGGCCGAGCCCCGAGTGAAAAGGGCCTTTGTCCGCGAGTTCCATTGACATGTATATCATCTCCCAGAGTTCCACATCAAAGCCGGGGGAGGAGGAGGAGGGCAATACATTTAAAATGGAAGGAGCCCCTTTTTTTAAAAAAACGGAGGGCCTGAGTATTGTCAGTGAATATGAAAAGGAGGAGATTAAGGAGTCCGGGGCTTGATGAATGGGGTTCGGGACATTCGCTCCGAGGGAGTCAGCTGCATTTGAAAAGGTGCAGATGGGATGATGATGATGATGATGATGATGATGGGGGGGGGGGGGTCATCATTAGCACTGACCAACAGTGATCAGCACTGAGCCTCTGTTTCCTCTCTTTCTTTAGCATTAACACACTGTAGATGTTTGACGTATTGGAAATAACAAAATTATATGACCAGTGGTGTACTAATGTTGTTTTAGCATTCAACAAAAATTCTGCTGTCTGGCTGAAAGATTCAAAATTCTTTTTGTTTTTTGTTTTAAATGTCTGTAGAGTTGTTAAAATCGTTAAATTATTTTTTTTGTGATTCACTGTAAACTTATCCTGGAAAAACATCATAACAGTCATATCAATATGCATGAAATATAATATAATCATCAGCACGATCAGGAATCAGAGATTCGTTTCATTAGATTGTTGTTGTTGTTTTTCTAGGTTACAAATAAACTGAAATGCTGTGACTTATATTTTCCATCACAAAGTTAATAACTATACCTACAAACTTATTTTGTATTAGTCTTGATGAAAACAATTAGGGGGTCTGATTGGACTGTTAAGCCTTGTGTTCTACCGAGTGACATTCTGGTTTCCAAGAGTTTAATCCAGCTCATCTCTGGACCTAAACGATCAAAATGACCATCAGCTACTGTGATGTGATACAGTCATTTTTTATTCCTGCTTTCTGATATGTGAATATGTTCTACTTTTCTTATATCATTGTAAACTGAATACGTTCATGTTTTGGATAATTTGTCAGAAAAAATACAATGAAATATCTTGGACTGAAAAATTGCCATTGTCGCTCCGAATTGTGAAACTGGAAAAAAAATGTTAAACACGCCTCAGAACCATCGCTTGAAAATTTGAACACCTGTACATTCCTGTCGCTTCCTGAGCAGCTCGTTTTGAGCATCTCATGTTGCAGAAGACGTAAAAGATGGGGAGGAATTCCCAGAACAGGGCAGGTGGGATTCCCAGACAGGGTCAGCAGCAGCAGAGGTTCCGGTCAACCTGAAACGTCGAGTGTTTTACGACTCGCCAATCGCTTTTATTCCCGCTAAGTCTCTCCACTGTCCTGTGCCACACGGCAACGGGGGCAACGGTAAATAAAGTGTGTGTGACCCGAGCTGATCCGCTCACCGTCCCCGACACGACACGACACCCGAGTGCCAGCGACCTTCTTCAGATTACTGCAGAGAAGCACCGGGCCTGGATCCAGACAGATTCTCCGAGCGACAGACTGGAGCGGCGCCGGCTGCCGTGACTTAATAAACAAGTCGCGGGTTTTTTTATCAACAGAATATGAGCAGAGAGTTTGTCCTTCACACATTAGTGGTTGAAATGACTGACTCCCTATCAACTCCAGAGAATACTAAACAATGATTGTTGTGCCGTTTTTCTAACTAAGCGTGTTTATGTTGTGTAATCCACTCAGAAACGGGGGGGGGCCAAGTGAACTGAGGACTTTTCTAATCAACGCAGCAACACACGTAGAAAGCTTCCGCCTTAAAGAGCTTTGATCGGGCAGCAGCGCCGCAGCGCCTGGTGAGTCAACACCCAGCGTGCCGCCAATTTCTATAATTGATCCCATTAGGGGTTTGAAGAAGCTGTGGATTTAAAACTTTACAGAACATGATGTCTGAGCTCTCCCGAATGGAACCGTCGCTCAAGATCTCTACCCCAGTGCTGCTGGTTGCTCCGCTGTGCAAACTCACCGTGTCACCGTGGAAACAGTGGAATCAGTTACTCCCATTTCTGTTTCTGTTCAGGTATCATTTACTGTAATTGCGCAGATCTTCGGCTAAAATGGTGGAATATATGTATACATACTCGCCACATATGGTCCAAATTTACCAGTGAGTCATCGTTTGCTAAGCCCCGCCCCCTTAGTCACTGCTGCTGGACCTGTAAAACTTTCCGTCCCTTCACTTACACACGTGCAACAACAACCGCAGATTCATCACCAAGACCCTGAATAATGAGATTTGAACCAACGAGTTGTTGATTTCAGAAAAATTGATTGGAAACCATTTTGCTAATCAATTATATTATTTTTTGGGGCAATATTTGATGTTTTACTGTGTTAAAATATGCTTGTTTTTGGCTTTTACGTTATGATAATTTTAATATTTGATGATGCCACATATTGTAAAAGACAGTAGTCATGGTTTTCTAATGTTTGATTGATCAAATAATTGTTTGTTTACTTGAAAACTCCTTTTAACGTTTCCAGCTGACTCTTTAAAAAATAACTATTATATTCACTTGGTAGCTTCATAATTGATATCCAGTTAAAAGTCTGAGGCTTAAGCTGCATCTTCCAGAAAACAAAGGTGTTACTGGAACTGGTAATTGGACGTTTGTAATGAATCTTATAGATTTTGTTGCATTATCACTATTAGCAAAGTGGAGTGGAGAATATAAACAGTGGGAAAATGCTCTTTTCTGGTTTGTGCTAATTGTCTCTCGGTTACAAAACAAAACTTTTCGTGGAATTTGACTCTGGTACCATTTAACTTTTAGGACTAATCTATACTTTACGCCAAACAAATTTAGCACTTAAGACATTTGCTCACCTGTCTCCTCTCGCGTCGGGACAGGACGTTTCCGTTCAGCACCCTCCACAGCATTCGCCCGGCGATGGTGGTGTCGATCCACAGCAGCCTGAAGCCGTGGTAGTAGTGCTTGACTTCGTCCACGACCCACTGTCGGACCGTCCGTCTCACCCGCTCCGCGTCCAGCGTGGGACTGTACACCGGCCCCCCCTCCTCCAGCTTCTTCTTGTCCTTTATCGAACGCAGCGACTTCTCCACCTTGGACTCGTCCCATCTCCTCCTCGAAGTGTGTATCCACCGGATGTCCTGCGGCCGCGCTATCGTCCACTGGGCCCCCGTTGTGATGGCGGGGTGCAGCGAGGGGGAGGCCCCCAGCGCAAACGCGCAGTGGAACCGCAGAGAGTCGGAGCTCTGGCAGGGGCCCGCGTACCCGTCTGACACAGGGAGGTGAGGCCCGGACGAGGAGACCTGGGCCGGACCGCCGAGTCGATATCCATCAAGTCTGAGGAGACAACAGGGGGAAAGAATAAGTTCTACATTAAAACAAACCCAGCGGTAGTGTTAGCATGCAACAATGAAATCAATTCAAACTGTCAAAAGACATTCAGGAAAGATTTTGTGCGAGCTCCCAAAACTTCAAACAGGCCTGAACTGAGTCTGGTTTCTTACATGAAAAGCACCAAGAAACCACTTTGAATTAAAGCTTTAAATAACTGTAAAATTGAATTTCTATCTTGAAAATGTTATACTGTAGAACACACTGGACCATTTTTTATTGACTCAAGTTTTTTATTTTCAGATGCTGACTCAGGAAAATGCAGACACCATTAAATCCCCACATTTATTTGACTTACTTCTGACTGGAGAGTCTGAGGGCTGTGCAGCTGAAGCAGGAACCATCTTGAAGTTTCCCTGAGAAGAAATATTTAAAAAAAATAAACATGAGAAGCAGATTTCTGATGAGAAGTCATTATACACGCACACGCGCACACAGACACACACACACACACACACAGCAGCAGACATCTGCCGGCGGTTTTCCGGTCTGATTCCTTGATGAGATTTTATGTCTGTGCGGTTATGTAACAATTATATAAAGGGAAATGGCTGCTGGTGTCGTATGAAATGGTTTATGTAGAAATACATGACAAAAGTCTGAGCAGGACTTTTACTTTACACTGGGGTTTTCCAGCTTGGGTAGATGGGTAGGTAGGTAGATGGGAAGGTAGGTGGGTAGGTAGGTGGGTAGGTAGGTAGATGGGTAGGTAGATGGGTAGGTAGGTGGGTAGGTAGGTAGATGGGTAGGTAGATGGGTAGGTAGGTGGGTAGGTAGGTAGATGGGTAGGTAGGTGGGTAGGTAGGTGGGTCGGTAGGTAGATGGGTAGGTAGGTGGGTAGGTAGGTAGATGGGTAGGTAGGTAGATGGGCAGGTAGTTGGGTAGGTAGGTGGGTAGGTGGGCAGGTAGGTGGGCAGGTAGGTGGGTAGGTAAGTGGGTGGATTTTAAATAATTGTTTTCTCTCTTATCATTACATTTTCAAAGTTCATGGATTGTTTTTACAACTTCCTTTTGTTTTAAAATTATTAATCTCTACATTGTGCACATTGTATTGTTTTAGTGTAAATATATTCACACTGCTGAGCCTCGTGGCCATGACATCCACACCGAGTCGGTGAGGCCCACAGTGAGGCTTCACCGCCCCGGAGGCCCCGACCAGAGCGATGAGCGCACATGCAGAGAGAGAGAGAGAGAGGGAGGGCGGAGTGGTGAGACCCAGCGGGCCAATCACCAGAGAGCAGATGACGTAACCCCCCCCCCCCCCCGGTTCTCACGTGGCCGGCTGGAGTGAATCCAGCAAGGCCTGGTCGGAACATGACGGGCCGTGGCCGCGGGCCAGGACGACGCAGAGTTTACTGGAAAAGAGTAAACCTTTGTGGCCTTGGTGGCCCGGCCGCTGCGGCACAGAAAGGGAAATCCCTGGAAATACAGTAGATTATCTAACCTTTACTGTTCTCCTGGGCACAACACACACAAAACCACAGTCTGTGGTTTCATCAGCAACCCGGAGATTTTAGTTTTTGTTTCATAGTCAAACCTCTTTCAGTACGATGATTTTCCAATTCTGACTGCACAAATTTTATCTATTATTACATTTATTCATCAACAGTTTTTTGTCTACATACTCCCCCCCCCCCAAATAACACATGGGTGTACTGAAATAATTCTAAAATCATAAATCACGCTGAAAACATATGTAAATAGAGCAGAATTTGTTTTCCACAGGTGAGCTGTGTTCTTTGTTTAATACACAAATATTATTAGTATTTTTAAAATTCAAGTTCTGTTATTTGTGTTTTCTTTTTCTTTTTAGTTATTGATAATAAAGTTTATGGTCGAACTGTAAAGCATCAAGTCTCCGTCATTTACATATATTTGTAATAAGGGTCTGTTAAAGTCTTAGTATTTTTTGTTTTCAATATATATCGGCCAATAGATCCGTGTCAGATTCTTTTTTCCTGTCTGATATCAGTATTGTGTGCAACACACACTTTCATTGTCTTTTTTTATCTTTACGTTGTGTGTTATTTTTATTTGTTGCATTTTTATTGTTTTCACACTTTGGCCCGTGAGAAAAAACACTGTTGTATACTTTGTATGAGGATGAATTTAATAAGCTGAACTTATTAAATAGGAATTATTCTACAATCAGCAATTGGCTTGATTTTGGTCTTGACCCAAAATAAACAAGGTCATGACGAGGTCATGCTCCGCCCCCTGTCTGCTTACAGCTAACTCATGTGTGACCCCCACAGCCTGCATGTGGCCGTAAACTGCTAAAGTGGCCTGGGCTAATAAAAAACTTCCCTCGTGCTCAAGTCGTGAGCAGTGAACGACCAGACAGAGGCATCGGGTCAGTTCCCTGAGGTGCTCCGGTAATCAGGTCAAATAAAGACAGACGTCGGTTGTTAGTTTGAGTCTCGTGCCATTTTTTTGTAAGAATATCCTCCTTTTTATGAAAAGTGTGACCTGAAATACTGACACAGAGTCAAGGAGAGAAGAAGAGGACTGTTGATGGACTGTTTAGATCCCTTGGAAACAAAGTGTCCGATAAACAAGTTTGTTTTGAGTCCAGGTCACGTTTTAGTCCAGACTGTGGTTCACTCCGTCATTCTCGGCTCTCTCAGTATGTACGGTGGATCTGTTGGTGTCTTAGGTGTCGGGCATCTCGTGAAATATGGCGTTATAGGTTAACTTCCCCTAGTACCACACTCTCAGACAACAGAGACTCACATTTTCCGTCGTCTCAGTGCATCATCACATTATCACAACTGATTCTCCCGTATTTCATCGACGCCACATCAGACAATCGCGCTCTAATCTTCCCTATACGACCGCCCTTACGACCTCTGATTGCGCTTTCGCCGTGCCAAGACGACAAGGTGGTCAATGTTCAGCGGCATGGACGGCTGATCAGGGTCACAGCTTGATTCGAGCTGGAAATACTATTATCACACGATTGTAACAGAGCTCATAACATGAGTACATGAAGGTTAAATGAAGCCCAGTCTTATGCAGGTGCAGTTAAATGAGGCACTGACCTTTTCCTCATGTCTGATAAGCCGGGCCTAAAGCCAAGAGCACAGTCTCAGTCTGTCCACCGAAGACAGACAAAACCCCCCTCGTGACCACTGCCATCTATTTATAAGCACAACTTGACCAACTCAAATACAAACATTAATTTAAATTTTTTTCCCGGTTCACCTCTAATGTCTCCAAAGCCCACCCACTGCTCGGCCACTGTGACACGCCTGGAAATCAAACAACGAAAAGTGCAAAGAGACGAATCACCTTCATATCTACACACTGGTGCTTACACAACAGGTAATACACACAGCGATAATAGAATATTTAATTGAGTTGGTCTGGAGCCGCATTCAGTTTGGCCAAAGAGCAGCCAGTGGAAAGACAGATTTTAACAATGACAAATTAATTATAGTAAGATCACTCCCCTTTAAAAAGGGTGGACATGGATGCAAATAATAAAGTGAAGTTTAGTATTTAAGGTAGTTAGGGTGGTGCTATGATTATTCTATTAATATATTAGTCATTGAGGTGAACAACATATGTATAAATCAACTATCATGGTAACTTTATATGATATTTCTCTACACTGAATATATAGAATATAAGACATTTCTGAATAATCTTTTAGGAAACTCTTAATATTTGTCTATAGTTTATATTTATTTTTTGGATACTTGTATAGTTTGGCAGTTCTTATACTTTTACATTTGTATTTCTTTTGTGACAGATACCTGCTGCTGCAGGAAGTACATCCATCCATCCATCCATCCATCCATCCATCCATCCATCCATCCATTGTAGGGTTATGATGCTGACGTGTCCAAGTGGTTATGAGGGTATGAACCCTCATTGCAGGACTGTGATGTTGACTTGCTGACTACAGGTCAGCATGACCTGTTTTGTAATGTCTTGGCCAGACTTCGGTCCGCATTACCAAATCTCAAGATAGACTTTTAGACCAATGGATGAAAAGGGTATGAAAGTGAGAACGAACTGAATGTGATTGGATTTGATCTATGACTTTTGTTGAGATCGAAGACTCCGTTGCAACTGCACCGCAGACCTCTTTGTCTACGACTTCCTGCATCCATCTACCACAACACCATCCATCCATCCATCTCTTAATAAATAACCGTAAAGTAATGGAATTGTTTTGGCTAATGTGGTGTATTAAATAACCGGCGTATTAAATGAAGGCGTCTGGAAAAAGAAAACATAAAAAGTCCACTGTTATATAAAACGATCATACGGGACAGTCCAGGGTCTGGAGCTGGTAAATACCTACATCTTGTAAAAAAAATATTTGTATGTGATTGACGTTCTTGTACATGTAACACGACTAACAATCATCTTCATTACCAATCAATCGATTCATTTCCTTGTGTGGTCAGAAAATAGTGTCAAAATTGGCAATCCCAACTTCTCACAGTCTATGACGTCGTCTTCAAGTCTTGTGTTTGTATACATATATATATATATATAAAAATATATGTATATATATTTATATATATATATGTATGAAAAAGCAAACATTCCCACACTGCTCTCTGCATTTCGCAACATCAACAACTCATGTGGCTTATTATTATTATTATTACTATTATTATTATTTCACAATATCCAAACAGACAAACATTAAGATAAACTGTGCTCCTGAAGGCAAAAACACACACAGAGAGGTCCCACTCCTCATCTTATTCACAACACCACTTCCGTGTGGAGGATGCTGAATGAAAAGAACCTGGGTGGGAACCGTGTTTGCCATGGCAACACGCATCCTGCAGTGGAGAGGAGGGGGGGAGGGGGGCGCTCCGGGGTTGTCCTCAGATAACCTGGATCCCAAATCGTGTTTTGCTCATCAGCAATAACGCGATGCCTCCTTGAAACGCTGAGTCTCACGATGGGATGATGACCTTAACGCCTCAGCATTGATTTGACACGAGGTGATTGTTGATTTGAAGCTTCGAATGACCAATGACAGGACTGTTTTTAGGCAACGTTACACCCCAGTTATCTGCTGCCTGCTACCATGTCACCTTCAGTCGTTCACCATCTTCCGGGAACCCCAATTATCCTCCGACCCTGACCCCCTGAGCAAACATGACCCCTCCACTGTACGCTGATGAGCTAAGTTAGCTTCATGTCGTCATAATAAACAGTCAAGCCACACACACATATAATATTTTTTTTAAATCACATTTACCTTTCCGGAATTCGTTCTTCAGAGACCGGGACGTTTTCATGAAAGGTGCCCGGGACCTCGTAAACAGGATTAACGCCATGCGTCAAGTCTCAGGTTACTGCCTCGATCGGTTTCTAAGCTAGCTAGCCAACTAGCTTAGCTAGTTTGGCTAAGATGTCGAAGCCGCTAACCGGAAGAAGAAAAATAAAACACGGAGAATCGAGAAATCCGTGTAGACTTTTTATGGGTTTTTTGTTAACACGCTACGACGCATATATATGTAAGTGTCCAGGGGGAAGTTTGGCTCCATGTCACGTCATGTCACGTCCTTCCCTGCTCCGCGGATGACAGATAGTTGGTGAGCCGGGGCCGGGCTCCCGAGTGACGTCAAACCGGCGTCGGTCGGTGCGATCCTGCCTGTGATGTGAGAGGAAGGGACACTTCCGGTGAGTTAAGAAAATAAAAGTAACCGAAAACCATACGAGTCATTCAAACACGCATGCAATGAAATGATGTTTGCTGCTGCCATCGAATTTGTATATATAGTTTAAATATAAGAAATATAAATGAGTTAGAAATGAAAAAAGATTTGTGAAAAAAATGCACAGATGAGATGTCTACAGCAAAATTAATACTAAAACACTAAAACAAGCATATGTAATGTATAGTTCGAGAGGAATCAGTCAATCAATACTTATTTAGTGGTCCATTGTTATTTAAACTACTTCCAAAGAGACTCATATCCGTCATGTCAAGTATGTTGTCAAGGATGTGGACTTTTATGCTGAAACGCAAGCGTTTACCGGAAGCAGGTTGTTATTCCGGTAGGTATGCGCCTCCTAGCTTCCTTTATTGGTACTGCAGGTTTTTGCTTGGATTTACAGTATGGGGCTGGTTCAACTAGGTGCTGCGGCAGCCACTGACCAACCACTGACCAGCCACTGACCGGCCACTGACCATCCACATCAGCACTGACCAGCCACTGACCAGCCGCTGACAATCCACGTCAGCACTGACCGGCCACTGACCAGCAACTGACCAGCCACAGCAGCACTCACCAGCCACTGACCAGCAACTGACCAGCCACTGACCAGCCACATCAGCACTCACCAGACACTGACCGGCCACTGTAGCACTGACCAACCGCTGACCAGCCACATCAGCCACTGCAGCACTGACCATAATTATTCATCACTGGCCACAATAACTGACTCTCACACACACATATATATACAGTATATACAGAAAAAAAATATATATATAGACATATAGACACATAGTAGACGGATATATGAAGATTTTTAAATGTGTGTATGAAAATATGAGGATATTTTTACTACGTCATATTTCAATTCATCAACGGTAATTATGATGTTGTACTTTAGGGGGAACTGTAACCGCGACATAAAGATTACATTTAATCGTTGGCTCACACAGTAGCTGCAGCCTGTTATTGTTGACACGAATTTGAAGAAAAAAACCCATTATAAAATATATAATAAAGCGTTGGAGAGGCACCGGGCCCAGGTTCCGCCACTTCCTACGGTTAGTGTGTGTTTTTTGAAAGGACCGGTTGGATCCTCTCGCTCCGCTCCCGACCAATCGGAAGTGAGTATTTTTCGCGCTGGTCGGCCGCAGAGTTTGAGTTTCCCGCAAGCCTCCGATGATTCGACCTGAATGAAAGGCTCCGTTCCACGGGATGACTCCGGACCGTTCCCCCCGTTAACCGCCGACCGGAGACTGAAGCAGGTAACTGCGGGGACAAGCTCCTTCACGTCGTCCGCTCCGGTGGGTCGAGCCGGCGCGAGCGATTCTGTTTGTTACACTTGTCCGGGGCCCGACCATCCATTTTAGCAACAGAGGACCTGCTAGCTAGCCAGCTAGCAAGCTAGCTAGCATGCTAGCTAACCGTGCTAACGTTAAGCCGTTAGCTTTCAATGGTTCGGGCTTGTTAGCTTTGGCTAGCACTGTTAGCCCTTTTTTGTTTTTTGTTGAAACGAGCTGTCATGGCGCCCTACAAAATGAGCATATTAAGTGAATCGATGGGGGAAACAGTTGGAACAAGCTACCGCGTTCGTGCAGCCACGCGCCCGGGTATTCATTCACACATTTGCATTAATCTGGGAGGATGGTTAGCTAGTAATTTGATTTAGCATTTGTTGGTGGCGGCTTTGTCTATTTGCTGGAGTGCGCGGTAATGGCTGACTGTGTAGCATCTGACAGAGACGCGGCTGTGCGCTAACGGGGGTGGACGCTTGTCCGCCTGTCCGCGGCCGCGGCCGGACTCATTACCATGCCCACATCGTGGCTTCCGCTCCAGGTCATAGCCGGAGCCCGTTGCGTGCCATGACAATGTAAAGGCGACCTGCAGGCAGAAGGTGGACATCTTTTTTTCTTTTTTCTTTTACGTTGCACAGCAGATCGCGTTCACAGTTGGGGAGTCATCGCGACTTTGTGTTGACAAAACACAAGTTTGTCACCGCCGTGTCAACACGTTGAGCTCGTCATCAACGGAAGCCGGGTGCGTGGGTAACTCCTGCAGACGCGAGTCCACGCGCAGCGGCGCTCGCACACGGACTTGTTGTCAGCTGCTTCCATTTCCGCGGCTTTTTTTTCTCGCCGGTGATGCGGCTCGGTCGCAGCCACCCACTCGTCGGGCTGCTCGCTGCATGCGGCGGATCTGTGCAGCTCTGGTCTGCAGCAGCTAGCTTGTCTCTCTCCCCCCCCCCCTTTTTTTCTTCCCCAGGAGAAAGGCAACTTGAAATTGTCGCCATAAGATGCCCCCCCCCCCCCCCCCCCCCCACACACACACACACACACACGCCAGTGTTTTTTGTTCTTATGCATGGATGTAATCAGGTGAGGGGTGTGAGTTGACCCACTGTAATATTCCTTTACTGTATTTTAAAAGAACAACGTCCCAAACCACGCCTCTGGAACGTAACGTGACAGGTGCAGCTCTCTCTCATTCTCCTCCAGTGTCTCCAGTGTTTCGTGCTCCACTGGAGCAAGTGAGTGCCATTTTGTCAAAATGTGCAACCCCATCCCGTCCCCAAAAATTGCCCGCCTGATATTAATGTTGTGTGACTGAACCCGTGGAATGATAAGTGTCTTGTTTGTTCCCTGCCGTGCAGCCCAGCGAGCCTGGAGAGGGGGGGGGGGGGGGTTCGAGGTGGCATGGACACTAAAGGTAGCTCTCTGCCTTCCATGCCCGAGCCAGCCAACCCTGTCAGCATGAAGCAGCCGCCAGAGTCCCTCAGCGTGCGGAAAGGTCGGGGGGACATGAGCAGCGACCCTGCCCTGCTCATGGACAAAGCTGCCGCCCAGCTGGCCGCCACACTACAAGACGGCGTCCTCCAGAAGATGGCCGGCCACGGCCACAACAACAACAACCACCACGAGAGGCTCAAAGACCTCACCTCCCGCGTGCTGAACGGCGACCAGGACGCGCTGCCCAAGCTCTGCGCTCCAGAACCGCCGATGCTCAAGGGCGCAGAGGCCCCCGCCACCAACGGCACCCACCAGCACAACTGCACTCCTCACACGGAGCCCGAACTGAAGGCGACGATACCCCAGGTGGTCAGGCAGCAGCCGCTGTTTGAGCCGTGCGGCGCCAATGGGACCAGTCTGGCCACGGCCACTGAAGGTACTATATCTGGACCCGAGCAGAGGCAGGAGGCGAAGAAGCGGAGAGGGAGGCCCCACAAGCCAAAACCCCAACCGAACCTCGGTTCCCCCTTCGTCGCTCTGGAGCAAGTTGACTTCACAGACGTCGCAGATGGAGCCGGAGCAGCGGACGAGGTTTTTGCTTTTTTTACATCTTACTTTAAGAAAAAAAGCTACAACTTGTGTTTGCCTATGGTAATACTCTACAATTTGCCTTCTGCTAATGCTGCTTTAAAACACAGTAAGGTGCTAGTACCTTACTGTGTTTTATGCTGATAGGTGATATAAAAGGACCACACACATTAATGAGGAGGCCAAACAGTACCAGACCTCCTATGATCACCTGAATTCACGGGGGAAGGGGGGGGGGGGTTGTCTTTGATCTAGTCACATTCAAATGTTTGTGCATATACTTGAATATATATATAAGATTAGAGCCCGACCAATATGGGTTTTGGTAGTTCAAGATTTCCGATATGATACATCTGCCGATAATCTGTCAATGATTCCTAAAATGTAGTTATCAAACCCTTATGACAAAGCAATGTGATTGAGGCTTGATATTTTAGTTTGACCATAAACTATATCGTAAATAACCGTAAATAAAAAGGAAACATAAATACAACCAAATATATAGAAATTGAGTTAAGAAAATAAACACGATTTATTTATTTTATGTGATGGGGGGAAAAATGTATGGACTTTTTTTTCAGCATTGTTTATTCTGTAGAGTAAATGATTTTCATATTGGCAAATATAAGCGCTGATACTGATGTGTCTGTGAAAGGCTCATGTTGGTCGGTCTGGCTATATTTACAGTATGTATTAAACATGTTTTAAGTTTTCCACCAATATATTTACACGAAAAACAAAAACTCAGTGACGTGTATGTGGAAAATGTTATTTATTTTAAGAAAGGTAAAGGTGACAGAAAATCGTTTAGTTTATATTCTCATCTATTCGATAAACTTGTTCTTCTTTCTCTTTTCCAGCTTGATCTCATCCCCGAGTTAACGGAGGAGGCGGCGACGGAAGCGTCTCCTTTCCTGATCCGCTTCTCCGTCGGCGACTTGGTTTGGACGAAGGTGTCGGGATACCCCTGGTGGCCCTGCATGGTGACCACAGACCCGGAGTTCAGCAATCACTTCAAACAGAAACAGAAAGGTACTTACAGTTGTTATATCTGTGCTAGTATATATGGGACCGATTTCCACATTTAAGTATTAATTTAATATTAATAATAGTAATATTAATTTAGTTTGGTTTCTGTGGCAGCCACCAGCAGGTCAGGCCTCCTTTACCACGTGCAGTATTTCGGCGACGCCCCGGAGAGAGGCTACATCTTTGAGAAGAACATGGTGTCCTTCACGGGGGAGGATCAATACAAGGAGCTAAGCCAGGGCAACAAACAGGCCGCTGCAGTCGCCTGCGTCATCCACAAGAAGGTAAATCAGCTTCTTTTGCTCCTTTTTTATTGGCTCTGTCAGAGATGTGGTGGGTCGTTTAGAAAGATTCAGCTCGGAAACCTTGCAACATTAAAACATTGCACTTCCTGTAAATGTTTTACACAAGATCGCTCTCTTTATTTAATTTCTTTTGGAGAATACATTTTCTAATACAAAAAACTGATTATATTTTGCAACTTATTTTTATTTAACATTTCTTTCTCCCTCTTTTCACCAACAAACAAGAAAGGAATAATATTAACAACATAAAATTGTGCGTGTAGTCTTCTCTTACACGGCTGCCACATGCTGCCTATCAATTATGCAATCTTGTTTTAAAATATTTCCCACCCTATAAGAATAAGTATGTCAACAGCATCTTCTTGTTGTCAAAATGAATTTCCTGTTTCAACACAGAGACTAAACATCACTAACTGTTATTGTGTCTTTCTTTGTAACTTGTTCCTCGCCGTGCAGGCGGCTCCGTCTGTTCCCCGGAAGCTCCAGGCCCAGTGGAACATGGGCGTCATCCAGGCCAAGGAGGCCCTCGGCATGGCGCTGGACGAGCGCATGGTGAACTTCACGTTTCTGTACGACGACGACGGGCCTCATCTGAACCCCCTCATCATGGAGAAGCTGAAGCCAGAACAGAGCGACGAGACGAACCCGGCAATGGAGTCGCGGCTCAGCCCGGATCCCCCCTCCCTGATGGTAGGGGGTTATAAGATGGTGACCACACGATCACACTTAAAACATCCTGAGTAGCTATTTAACTTTGCACAGCGTCAATAAATCTATCTGGTTTGTTTTTCTTTTCGCAGGATCCCGTCACTCCTGAACCAGCTAATCAGGCCGAGTCGCTCGTACCTCAGAAGAAACGGAGAAAGCCCAACAACCAGACTCCATCTCCCACCAAGACGGTGAGGAGGAGGAAACCCCCCGCTGACCCCGTGAAGAAACGGAAATCAAAGCTGGCCGCTTCACCGGAGGGCGTTTCCGAACTGGTTTCACTTCCAGTCTCAGTTCCAGGTTGGTTGAGAGTTGAAACACGGGCAGCGGATCAACGCTAGCCACCAGTCAGTGCTTGGGTAAATCTGTCTGTGGCTGGTTTGTGTGTGGGGTTGTTTTTTTTTACAGCCATATGTGGCCAGTAAAAAAGGGAAGTGGGAGGATTATTGTGGAGTTTATCCTTTAATGTGGCTTGAGTTTTTAAAGAATTTCCATTCCTGATTGTAGAAAGAGTTTGTGAGACAAAAAGCCACGTAAGCTGTTTGTCCCTGATAACCCCGAAGCTTTGGAAAACACAGATATTTCCTTTGCTATTTATAAAACATAGTGAACATTTAAAATAGGAGCTGATAACGGAACTTAACAATCATAAGGCCCCTTCAGATCCTCATCTGTACTTACATGAGAGATAAGAGTGTTGATTCTTCCCGTATGTTAAAAGACTTAAATTTGAAAAGAGACTTTTGCTCTTCTAGATGACAAAGTGAAGAAAAGGCGGAAGAGGGAGACTCCCGCCGAGCAAAGGACAGATTCTTCAGGTGAGTCCCTTTTTTTTAATGCTGTTTTTCTAAAACACAGAAAAGAAGAGATTGTTTCATGTAAGTGAACCGAAGCTCAGGAGACTGAGCAGCTTCCTCCTGAAGCTAAACTGAGCGTGAAAGTTGATTTTGGCACGTTTCCTTTGGCTCAGTTAGAGACTTGGCATATGTGAGTGGGGGAAATAGTTTTTAAATTAACCCTGAGGGCGAAGATATTGTCAAAATAAAATGTGTCTGATTCTAAGCCAAATTTACATTATTATTATTTGAATTTCTTCCTCCAGTGAAGAGAGAAAGAAAGAAGCCGATTAAACGGCAGCGAGCGGACGCAGCGGCAGACAAGGAGCCGCAGCCAAAGAAGAGACGCAGAGTCAGTAAAGACGCTGAGAAACCGGTGAGTTTCCCCCTGGTGTGATGTCACGTCTGATACACAACCTGCTCTGGTTGTTGAATAGTAATAGTCTTTAGTTGCTTTTACAATAAGTATCTGACAAATCTTTTCTTAATAATGAACATCAATCACACGTTTGTACCCAAAATGGACATTGAGCACTTTTGGAATTAGCCCTTGATTTCTGTGTTTTTCACATCCACACTGTTTTTATTGTTTTATTAAGTGCATTGAGACCATGTCTAAATACATTTTTTGATTGATTGAGTGAGATATTCCCCTCCTCAGGCGTCGACTCCCGAGGGAACGGATGTGAAGAAGCGAAGACGGTTGAAGAAAACCGACACGGACGTGAAAGAAACCAAGAGACGACAGAAAAAGTCAAAACCGCCTGTGTCTGGTAAACGACCATGTTACGCTTCTCTTTTTTAACTCGCACCTCTTGTGTTTTTTTATTGTTGTTCTGTGGCCGCCTCCCCACCGCCATCTCGGCTGCCTTGGTTAATTATAGATCAAATGTTCAAATTATTTTTGACTGTACGCAGACGATCCAGACGCTGAGAAACCAAAGCGCAGGAGGAGAAGGAAACAGGATGGAGAGAACCAGGCCACGCCGGCCAAGGCGAAGAAGAGGAGGTCGTCCCCGTGTCCTGACCCGGAGGTGAGAGGGATTAAATATCGAATCAACTTCCAATAACACAAGCTAATTATTTAAATTAGCATGATTCAATTTAATAGAAACTGGTTTGCTTTAAAATGCATCGTCCATTATCCACTTGATGGGAAAACTCTTAAAAGTAACAAAGCCACTATTGTCTTATCATTCATCACACTTTTTTTTTTTTTTGCTTGTAGGGCTCCGGGAGCGAAGGACGTCCCGATTCTCCGAGCGACAGCTTAGACGGCACTAAGAAAGGCGAACGGAAGAAAGAGTTTGTCTGCCAGGTATATTTAAAAACAGATGTATACATACGTAACATTGTTACGTATGTATACATCTGTGCGGGGCGCATGATATACTAAAGGGAAGCTCTTATTGTGAAGGGGCCAGAATGTGTAGTGTTCTTGTTGTGTGGTGCCGATGGCTGTTGATTTTGTCTTTTTTGTCGTGCAACAGGTTTTAACTTTTATTTCTTATGGATTTAAACAAGAAACTCTTGATTCATTTGTTTTGAAAATGGCACAAACACGCCTCCGTCATTTCAATAATTTATTTCTACAATTTAAACGTGTGTGGTTCTTCACACCTTTTTCCTTGTCGGTGCTCCAGTTCTCCTGGTTTCCATGTTTTGATCTTGTCTGTGTGATTCTACAGACGTGTGAGCAGGCTGGTGAGGACCTGGTTCCCTGTGAAGGTCAATGCTGTGGCATGTTTCACCTCCACTGTCTAGGTCTGTCGCTCAAACCCGACGACAAGCTGCTTTGTCAACAGTGCAGCTCAGGTGAGAAGTTCAGGAAACGGCCACCGGGCCGTTACTTTGATGTTGTACGTGACGTTTTGCTGCAGTTCATTCAGTTCCTGAAGTACCGTTAATAGCAATGGAAGAGTTAGAGGAGGTACTCGCTTGTATTGTGATACAAGCAAGATACGAAGGAGTCATGTCAGTACACGTTTGTAACCATTTCCTCTCTCCTCAGGAGTTCACTCGTGTTTCACCTGTAAGCAGTCGGAAGGGAAGGTGCGTCGCTGCCACGTCCCGCACTGCGGCAAGTTCTACCACGAGGAGTGCGTCGGCCTCAACCCCCTCACCCTGTTCGACAACAAGGGCTTCCGCTGCCCACTGCACACCTGCCTGAGCTGCCACTACGGCTGCCGCACCAAGCACAAGTCCAACAAGGGTGAGGCAGTGAAGCGTGGTCACAGGTGATCGCTTACCGTTTAGATTCCTTTTCATTTTGCGATTTGATTGTAATCCGCTCTCTCTCGCTCGCTCTCCCCCGTCGCAGGGAGGTTGATGCGTTGCCTGCGCTGCCCGGTGGCGTACCACATCGGCGACCCGTGTGTGGCCGCAGGCAGCGAGATGATCACCAACACGGCCATCGTCTGCACCAACCACTTCAGCGCCAAGAAGGGCTACAGCCACCACAGTCACGTCAACGTCAGCTGGTGCTTCGTCTGCTCCAAAGGTTTGTCTCGTTCTCCTTTCTCGTCTAAAACTTGTGACTACACATCTAAAACGTTCCTCACTGATCCATAATGTTGTTCCATCTGTCCTCGTGTTTGCAGGAGGGCAGCTGCTCTGCTGCGAGTCGTGTCCCGCTGCTTTTCACCCCGACTGCCTGAACATCACGATGCCCGACGGGAGCTGGTTCTGCAACGACTGCAGAGCCGGAAAGAAACCCAAGTATAGGGACATCATCTGGGTCAAACTGGGAACATACAGGTGATAGAAACTGTCAAAACTATTCTTTGTTTGAGTACCCTACCTTCTCGTTTGGACCCTGAATGCACGGCTGTGCTTCCTCCCGCTCAGATGGTGGCCGGCGGAGATCTACCACCCGCGGAACATTCCCACCAACATCCAGCACCTTCGCCACGAGATCGGAGAGTTCCCCGTCTTCTTCTTCGGCTCCAAGGATTACTTCTGGACCCACCAGGGCCGGGTGTTTCCCTACATGGAGGGAGACCGGGGCAGCAAGCACCAGAGGACGGGCATCGGAAAAGTTTTCAAGAATGGTAAATGCTCCTTAAAACCAGTTCATCAGCAGGGTCCGTTCGGATTGGAAATGTTGTCAGTTACTGAATACAAGTTACATGGCATTTTTTGTAATCAGAGACAAAAATCTTATCTAAATCCTTTTGGATTACTTCAAAATCAATCAGTGAAATAAATATTGCACCTTTTACTCAAAAATGGACGCTACCACAAAAGTTTGAGTTCCACTAATTTACTTTTGAAATCTTTTGAAATATCGTAAAAACATTTTTCAATGCAAATAAAATGCGTTTAGCATTTTCAGCATTTACAAAACAAACAAAAAAAGCATTTCTTGTAACTCTTGACTTGTTATAAGACTTGTGCGAGAGGAGCGCTCACTTAAAAATCTGTCTTCCATTTTAAATGTAAATAAAAAGGTATGAACACACTAATGTACACAGTAATATATTATTGTTATACTGTAGAACATTCAGCATTATCAAAAATGCCATATTTTGAAGACAACCAAAATGTAATCACATAATCCTTGACAATGTAACTAACTATGCTTTCTTTTAATATAACCTTGTCTGATTGTAGTTACTTTGCGTAATCCCATTACATGTAATCTGTTACTACCAATTCATTAGTTCATTAGTCATTCAAAGTAAAGACTACTCAACTCTTCTTGTTGTCTCTTTTTCAATGTTTACGTATATACCATTGAAATTTTGAGATGGGGAAAAGTTTTTTAGTATCATATAAAGTTCACTGAACTAGACACTTATAAAAAATATATTTTCTACCATATCAGAAATGTAGTTGGTAAAGGTGAAACTGTAAACTGTTGCTAATTTACATATTTTCACGTTTTTGCTCTGTAGAAAACTTTAAAATAACAAAAAATGGTTCGCTCCTAAACCTGCTGTTCATATCACGTGACTATTATTTTGTAGCATCATCTTCTAAACCTGAACGTTCAGATGAAATGAACGGAGTCTTTACACTGTTTTGTCCCCTCAGCTCTGTTGGAGGCTGAAGCTCGATTCAAGGAGATAAAGATCAAGCGAGAGGCGAAGGAAGCTCAAGAGAACAGCAGGAAACCGCCGCCGTACAAGTTCATCAAGGTGCTAAAACTCATCGTGTGAATATAATGTTACTTTTATCTTTCCTGCTCCGATATTCATGTTGTTTATCTTTTCTTTTTTTCTTTTCTTCAGGTCAACAAACCCGTGGGCAGAGTTCAGGTCTACGCCGCCGACATCTCCGAGATCCCCAAGTGCAACTGCAAGCCGACGGACGAGCGGCCGTGTGGCTTCGAGTCCGAGTGTCTGAACCGCATGCTGCAGTACGAGTGCCACCCGCAGGTGTGTCCCAACGGCGAGCGCTGCTGCAACCAGGACTTCACCAAGCGTCTGTACCCGGAGACCAAGATCATAAAGACGCCCGGCAAAGGCTGGGGCCTGGTCGCCCTGCGCGACATCAAGAAGGTCCGTGCATAGCAATGTTCTGAAAACACGAAGCCTGAGCATGTTTATGTTTTTGTCCCGAGAAGACGCACGGCTTCGTTACACACATCAACAAGTGGTCAGGGCATGTTGTTGTCTCTGGTCCAGAGACCAGAGACAACAAACAGAATGTCTGTCTCCATGGAAACGCTCTGTCTCAGTAAATTTAGGACAAAGAGCCACCAGACTAAACATTTTAATAGTTGAGATGGATATTTCCTTATCAAACCCAAGCAGAGTATTTATTAATTTTTTTGGCAAATCCATATTTTAGTCAATTGAAATAAGAACCTGGGCCGATAAATGACGAGATATCAAAGCTCAAGAAATGTTTAAAAATATGTATTTTCAAAATGTTTATTGCGGTTGTAGAGTTTCTCCACTGGTGATTGTGAAAAGTTTAGAGCCGCAACTAACGATTATTTTCATAATGGGTTAAGCTGTTGATTATTTTCTCGATTAATCGATTAGTTGTTTGGTCCATAAAATGTTGATCCTGTTTCCCTAAACCATGTTTTGTTTTGTCCACACACCAAAGATATTTTCAGTTCACTGTCACAGAGGAGCAAAGAAACCAAAAAATATTAATATTTAAGAAGCTGAAATCAGAGAATTTAGACTGTTTTTATGGGTCGCCGTCGGTCTCTGGTCTGATGTGTCGCCTTTGCTCTCCAACAGGGCGAGTTTGTGAACGAATACATCGGCGAGCTGATCGACGAGGAGGAGTGCAGGGCGAGGATCAAGTACGCCCAAGAGAACAACATCACCGACTTCTACATGCTCACCATCGACAAGGTCGGTGCCGAGCGTCGTCCAGGCAGATTAACCCCTCGTGCTCCTCAGTGTGTCAGGTCGCTGTTTCCTCTGCAGCAGAACCATTTCCACTGGGAGCTACAGCAACACGACGGTATTGCATTGGGAATGTTGCACAACAGTCGACTGTAACATTACAGTAGTCAGTACTACAAACACCGGCGGCCGGTGGAATCCTCACAGATGTTTTTACTGCTAATGTAATGTACAAGTGACGAGTAAACTGTCAAACCCCTCTCGTGCCTTCGTTGTTATTCAGGACCGGATCATTGACGCGGGTCCGAAGGGAAACTACTCCCGCTTCATGAACCACAGCTGTCAGCCCAACTGCGAGACGCAGAAGTGGACGGTGAACGGCGACACGCGGGTCGGCCTGTTCGCCGTCTGCGACATCCCGGCGGGTGAGACGAGTGACAGGGAAGACTCACCTGCTCGTGCTTCTGTTCATTTCCTTTCTTATTCATTATCGCCTTTTGGTTTTGTTCTTAGGCACCGAGTTGACCTTCAACTACAACCTGGACTGCCTCGGCAACGAGAAGCTGGTCTGTCGCTGCGGCGCTCCGAACTGCAGCGGCTTCCTCGGCGATCGTCCCAAGGTACGAATTCACGCACGTGATGATCAAATTCTGGGTCTTGGTGTTTGGACAATATTCTTATTTCTTCGATAAAGGGTCTCTTTTCGATCAAAGGACATTTTTTCTGGGTCTAACATTGTATCTGCTGATCTTATAAAACATTGAATTTGACTCAGGAGTGGTTTTTTCTCTCCTCGTTCCGCAGAACTCAAACGGCCCGGCGGCCGAGCCCAAAGGGAAGCGGCTGAAGAGGAAGTACAAGAAGAGGAAAACGGAGGGAAAGAAGAAGTCGGAGGACGAGTGTTTCCGCTGCGGAGACGGAGGTCAGCTGGTGCTCTGCGGCAAGAAGACCTGCACCAAAGCTTATCACCTGTCCTGCCTCAACCTCACCAAGAGGCCGTTCGGTACGAAACACACACGTGAAACATTCTTTAGCTTTTTAGATTTAACGGAATTTAAGATTTTAGTTATTAGAGCAGCCTCCTGCCCAATGATTAGAATATCTTCTATCATCTTATATAAATTCTTCACTTTTTAATTCTGGTTTCCAACTGTTTGTTTCTTTGTTCAGGGTTAAGTCGCTTTCACTTTTCTGTCGCAGACACATTTTTAATGGAGCTGCAACATTAGTCGATAAATCTTATTGACGATTGACAGAAAATCAATCTGTAACTAATTTTATTATAAATTAATAACTCCCAGAAATAAATCTGGGTCCGGCTGCTCATATGTGAAGTTCTGCTGCTTTACTTTGTGACAGTAAATTGATTCTTGGGCCTTTTTAAAAAATATTTTACAGACCAAAATGATTTTAATCAGTATCGGTTATTAGTTGTTTGGTTCATAAAATGGGGACTAATGTCAAATCGTGTTTCCCCCAAAACCTCCAAGATGATGTTTTGTTTTGTCCACACACCAAAGATATTCAGTTAACTGTCACAGAGGAGCAAAGAAACCAGAAAATATTCACATTTAAGAAGCTGAAATCAGAGAATTTTGACTGTTTTCCCCACAAAAACTACTTGAACCGATTAATCGATAATCAAAATAGTTGGTGATTAGTTTAGTAGTCGATAACTAATCGATTAACTTGTTCCTAACGTGACGTGTCCGCCCTCCGCAGGCCGGTGGGACTGCCCCTGGCACCACTGTGACGTCTGCGGGAAGAACTCGGAGGCTTTCTGCCAACTCTGCCCCAACTCCTTCTGCAAGGCCCACCAGGAGGGGGCGCTGCGCCCGTGGCCCCCCACGGGACAGCTGTGCTGCCTGGAGCACGACGAGCTGGAGGCGACGGACAGCCAGGAACCGCCCGTCGACTTGGAGACGATGGCGGCGGCGGCGGCGGCGACTGCTGCCGCCAGCGTCAGTCGTCCCACTAAAGGCTCCAGGAAGGCCGAAGGAGCCGAGGCCAAAACCAAGGGCTCCAAGAGGAAAGCAGCCGAGGCCTGAGGCCTCAAAGACCAAACTGAGACTCTGACACCTGCTTCTCCGCCGTTACAAACAAATATAAAAACCACGTAGAGAAATACCTTCAAGATCACACACACAAAAACCAAGGCACTGTAACTCTCCGTCGTCAGGGAAAGGCCGCTTATGTGTCACGTGCTCGGCGACGACGACGACGACAACGACCTCCAGTTCGCCGCGCAAACTGTTCTCTCTCTCTCTCTTCTTCTTTTTAACCCGTCTGCACTGAGCGAGCAGGGTCAGGAAACACGGGACGGTGGATTCTAACTCTCGTTCTTCCACCAACCAAAAAACGTTATTTTTTTTATTTTCATCTTGTCGTCTTTTGTTTTCACTTTTAAACCAACGAAAGCAACCTGAACCAGCGGGAGGCGCCGCTGAGCAGCAGCAGCGCCGCCGCCGCCCTCAACACGGACGATCTTGAACAGCAGAGTTTTTATAGTTGTGTTTATCAAAGACCAAAATTATGATTACTGGAATAGTTTAGAGACGTCAAGCAGGCTGCCAAATGGATTGTTTTATTTTTTATATATATATATAAATATAGTATATATATATATATATATATATATATATATATATATATATATGTGTCAGATGTAATATCAAACGCCAAGACACTACGGAAACGGCCTCAGACGACGTCCCTGCTTCTCGTTTTCGTAGGTGACGTGTAACTGTAGACGTGCGTTTCTTTTGTTTTAGCTCAGTTTCACTTTTTTTTCCTTCAAGATATGATTATTTTTTTGTGTCAAGATGCTGAACATGGTGCTAGAGTCCGTTGACCTGCCTGCATGTCCAGAGAACGAGGGCTCAGAGGTCGTAGTGGGGAAGAAACACCGAGTGCCGAAAACACTACTGCGACGTTTTCAAGGTTCTCGACGAGCGAATCTGATCAATGAAGGAGCGACGGCGATTCTCTTGAACCGTGTCTTTATTTCCTCTTTATTTCCTAAGCCGAGTGTTGGTGCTGACGTCAAGGTGCTGTTTGTTTTTCCACTGAAGTATCTGAAGAACCACGGTACAAAGATTCTCATGTTTGTCGTCGTCATGATGATGTGAAGGTCACCGGACGCTTCGTCGAGTCGCTCTACAGACGACAGACTTGAACGTGTTCTCTTAATTCCTCAGGAGGTTTTCTTTTTTAAGTCTGTAACCTGCTTCCCGCTCGCCGTGAGTCAACGGCGCTCAGGCGAACGAAAAACCCGCTTAATGTCTCATCGCGTTTGCTTTTTTTTGTCTACCAGGAGGTTGAAAGACAAGTGGCACTTAACTCGTCCCCCCCCCTTGTTGCCACGGGCAGGTCAAAGTTCACGTTGCGTCCGAGCCGCAGTTCACTCGGCGCGTCGTGAAACATAAAAACAGTTCCCGCTAACGTCCGACGAGTCGTGATGACAACAACCGGGCGGGATCTCGTGTTTTTCGCGAAAAGCCTTCGACCCGACGCGTTTCGTACGTCCGAGATTTATTGGACGTTTTAGCCGAAGAAAATGACGACAAACAACGATAAGACGGAACAAAATAATCAAGCGGCCACTTTGTCATATTTTCAGATCCGTCTCGTCCGGACGCGAGCTCGTGTCCTCGTCGTTCCGCAGCTGTAAAGTGAGAATCTCTGGTGTTTTGGGAAAAACAAGCACTTTTTTGGGGGATTGTTTGCTTCTTTATTTCACGTCATGGAACGAGTCCAGGAAACGGCTCCGTTTTCTTTTCCTTTTTTTTCCCCTCGTGGGACTAAAAACTTTTTGACGTTAATACATCGCCGGTGATTTTTTTTTTTTTAACTATTTGAGCAGCTGAAAAGACACATCTGAGTTTTGGCGACGCCCCTTTTCCCCCGTCGACGGTGAGACCTGTTCGATCATCGCTAACGGAAACGCGTAAGAGTTAGATTTAAAGAAACTGGCTCCTTGTTTAATTTGACTTTTTCCTTTTGAATTTCACACGTCCAATATAAATATATATATTCTTTTCCCATCTTCCTCAGTCACCGTCTCGGCAAGAACAATTCTTCGTGCGGGATATTTCACAACTTCAGTGTTGAACATAACATTCTCCTCATTTTACAGATTTAGTCCAGATCCGTTACAGCGACGTGAAGATGAGCGTAGTTTTAAAATGGACCCGTACCGTCAACGTCAGGTCACTGAATCTGTCATATTTATACATTATGAACCGCTATTATCGCCAGTCTCTCTCTCTCTCTCTCCATTGGTCGGTTATGAGATTGTTTCCCAGCAACACTGAGGCGACAGACATTTCTTATGTCTTTAATTTCAGATTTGACATTGGCAAAAAAATATAAAAATAACATTGATTCATTTAACTTTTTTTTTCCCTTTCTGGTTATATTTACATGTCTTAAAAAATCTGGATTAAACTTGTAAAGACACAACAATAGGCTTTTTTGTTATTTTTTTTAACTGCACCTTTTTGTTTTTAAAGCTTTTTCATTTTTTTCTCTCCCCGGACGTGAACGGGACGTGCCGCAGGTTATGAGTGTATATATATATGTATAATATAAATATATATATATATATATACCTCCCGCGATCTTCCTCCTAACCTTGATTTGTGTTGAATGTAGTCCAGCCAGTTCTTGTTATTATTATTATTTTTGGTAAGCACTGTAATTCCCTGTAGAGCTGAAGTGTAACGTGTGCGTAGGGGTTCTTCATTCTGTAACTACTGTCATAGTAAAAACCAGAGACTAATATGTACATAATGTATAAGTGGTAATAGTGATGCATCTATTGTAAATATCATACAATTTCTCTGACCTTGTATGTTTTTGTTTTTTTCCTTGATGCAGTGCTGAAAACACTTTTGTGCAGATCTGACTGTTTGTTGAATCGTGCAATAAAAAGTGGTGGAACCTGCGTCACTGTCGGCCGCTGGACTTTTTCAAATATTCATCACTTATGACGACTCGAACAATCTTTTAATATGACTTCGGATTATGAATCCAAATCATTTCAAACCTTAAGAGTTGGTTTTTCTATTTCTTACTATCCATTTTTTTTTTTTTTACAGTTTATCAGATTGGAGATGAAATGAGCTGCAACAAAATGAAGAGGTGAGTATTTTTAAAATTCAATTTTTATTAGGTTTGTTTAAAACTACAGGTTGGCTACAGGTTCTAGTAACTGATGGATGTTTTCTTTTTTCAATATTTTCTAAAATATTACTGACTAAAGGAGGGTTTCACCCAAAACAGCTGTAAATTGCTAAGAAGATTATCAAAATTATCAATTTTTAATCACGTCTTACTGAATTCAAATGATTATATTCAACTACAATTATAGAAACTAATATATCATGTTTTCTTTTCTGATTTGTGTTACTGTGATGGCACTGAATCATCTGTTCTCAGATTTTCTTGGTTTCATCTGATGACTTGTTTATGCCTGACCACACTAACGCTTTTACGTCTTATGCTTCATTTTACGCCGAAATATTCTATTACGTTTTACTATTCTGACGTTTTTACACCTTATAATACAAAGAGTTTTCCGAACTACTACACTATTGTTTTCACACCTAACTACACAACATTTTTTAACTTATCCTACGATGTTTTTACTCCCGACTATAGAATTACTTTTTTTATTGCACACTGCACTACGGTGTTTTTACTCTATACTATGTTTTTATTCCGTCTTATAGACATTTGTATGCGTTAATGTTTTTACGTCTTACTATAGAATTATGTTTTTATGCCGTAATATATTATGTTTTTACACCTTGCTATAGAATATCTAATCCGCTCGCACTAAGTTTTCATGTCAAACAGAATATCTTGTTTAGAATGAACAGAAGAAGCTTCTGGAATCAAAAGACCACGTCCTTGAAGTCGAAATCTACATAAAATATATACATATCTTTGATGTTTACCTTTCAGACGTCAAATTGCGTGGTTTGTCCAAACACTTAAACAGAACATCGTGAACAACCAGATTGTTTGGTTCATCTTGTGCTTGGAAATATGATTTCACTGATCATCATGTAACAATGTATTTAATCTGCATCTATACTGAAACATGAGTATCGTACAGTTCTAATTCTGTCGGATGAAAAATAACGGTCAATCAGACACAGATCCCAGGCTGAAGTCCTCCAGAGAGTTTATTTCCTCTTTAAGACAAAACAAGATTCATTTTGCATATAACAGTAGTCGTACAGCTTTTGGCCGAGGGTACAAAACGCTTTCTGTTTTCTTTTTCTCCAAATTTTTTTCAGTGTAAAAATAACTCTCCTGACTCCTCCCACCGGTGCCGTTTCCTCCCGTAGTGCAAACGCTTCAAATAAAAGTTTAGGCACGTGATGGATACGATGTACGAATCGCAGTTCAATTACACTTAAGTGCTGATGACGGGTTAAACGTCAGACGACTGAATTCATTTTTCTTTCCGTCGGTTTGTGGATTCTCATCAGTTCATGACGTCGACAGAAGAGTTTAAATATCGATAAAAAGAAAGTTTGATAAAAAAAAAAAAATAGAAAACCTACAGCGTCGATGACGGGATGAGGATTATCTGTTTCAGATTATTATTTTCTTCTTTGTTTGTGATTAAGTGCAACCGACTCGTGGCCGAGTTTTAATACTAAAACGCCAAAAAACAAACAACATCGCAAAAAGCTTCCTGGTCCCGAGCAACGATCGTCCTGGTCGATGCATTCGCTTGTAAAAGATCTGAGCGAGTTTCTGTGGCAACTTGACATCCATCTACTTTTAAGGGGAAAAAAGAAAAAAAGTCATAAAACTAGTTCAAACAAAGTACAAAGTAAAATATTTCCCAGTTTTACATATGTTACAAATAAAAAATAAATATCAGCTCTGTCTTTCTTTTTTAAATCTAGGCATTTTTTTCATGATTCGTCGAGAAAAATAAAGGTACAAGGAGCGACTGTCGTTCTCTTTTCCCTCCGCTCCGCTCGCACAGTGCAGCTTATTATTTTTTCAGAGTGTGGCGGCGGCGGCGCCATCAGGAGGCCAGCACGCCGCGGCGGATGATGTCGGAGCCGTAGCGGCGGCCGAGCGACGAGTCGCCCCTCAGCTGGTGGGAGTGGCATCGCTTCAGGCAGGGCTCCACGTCGCCGCCGCCGGGTTTGGAGTCGGAGGCGTAGCCGTCGCTCTCCGCCCCCGTGCGGAGTCGCGTCCTGGGGTACGACGGCTCCGGCGTGTTGGTCAGCGGCCGCAGCAGCGGCTTGCATTGCTCCGCCTGCTCCTGCTCCTCCTCTTCCTCCTGCTGCTGCTGCTGCTTCGGCGGCGGCTTCTCGCTCCTCTTCGGGATCCTGAACTTGCCCCAGCCCCTCAGGTGTCCACCCACAGATCGCTCCGGTGAGTGGGTTCTCCTCAGCCAGCCGTTAGCTTTGGCGACGGCGTGGTTGTTGAACTTAGTGTTGGTCGTCCCGTCCGGGGAGGCGGGGCTTCTTCTGGCCGCTCCCTCGTTGATGAAGTAGTCGTCGGTGTCGGAGCTCCTGATGTCCACCAGCCGGATGGAGACGGTTTTCTCCAGATGTTTCGACCCGAACTTGTTTCGGACCTGGCTGGAGAAACTCTCTGCCGCCGCCGCCGCCGTCGCCACCTCGCTCTTCCTCTTCCTCCTCCTCTCCTCCTGCTGCTGCTGCTGCTCGTGGTGGTTGTCCCGCCTCCCTCTGGTCGGCACCTCGTGCTCCGCCTCCCGCCTCGGACCTTTTCTGCTCTCGAGTCTGAGCGGCTTGACGGCGATCGCCTCCTGCTCCGCCTTTGGGAAGTAAACTTCCAGACCGATCTCAGAGTTCTGGAGTTCGCCGTCGCCCGCTGCCTCCTTGACTCTGGAGCTTTTACTTTCCTTCGTCAGATTCTCCTTCTTGAGAGTTTGCGGCGAGTCGGCGAGGCCTCTTCTGCCGCCGTCGCCTTTCCTTTTTTCCTGCTTCGAGGACGCTCGTCTGGTGTTCAGTCCCGAGTGGCTCCAGGAGGAGTGAGGCCGCGAGGCCGCAGACGACAACGTGCCCAGAGAGAAGAGCTCCTCCAGATCCTCCGCCGACGGATCTCCTGAAACAGACGAGTGCAAAAATCATACAGAGCAATGAAAAGAATTGAACTGCTTTCTGTTGTTCAAATTGAGGATTCTTTTCAGACAGGAATTAAAATCCAGTATGAGAAGTACTTTCTTTTTTTATGGTGGAACAAATTTTCTTTTACTTTCATTACTTCAAGCTACAGTATGTAGTTCTCGTAATTTCTAGTGACATCTGGTGGTAAGGTTGTAAACTGCAACCAACGGAGCGGCCGACAGGGGACACGTTACGACGGCGCACCGCTGATTCCATTTCCTGTTTCCGGCAGCTTCTGAAAATTCAACGCAAACTCGACGTATGCTGGACCGTTTAGTTCAACAACCGTATTCAACACGACGTAGCAACATGGAGACTCACACGGAGGTCGGGTCCACCTCATGGAACTGTATTTAACTCATTCACAGTTGATTATACATCTATGAACACACAGTTATGGACAATATGTTCAATTTCTGTGAATAAGTCCTTCTGAATATTACACACTGTACCTTTAAATAATCTTTGAAAACAAGCGTGAAAACATTTTTCTCTAGGTAAGGGATTCTTTTGTTTTAATTGTGTGTGTGTGTGTGTGTGTGTTTGTTTGTTGCGGCCTCCTGCCGCCCACTGACCCGTGAGCAGCTCGTGGTCGAGCAGCTTCACCTGCTGCTGGAGGATCTGCTCCTGGACTCGCCACAGCGAGCGCTTCATCTTCTCCCGCCGCGTCACCATGTAGGTCAGGTTACGGACCTGCGGGGCAGCGGGACGCGACACAATCAACACGGAGAAAGAGCTTTAAAAATAGCAACAACACATTAACCACACAAACAAGAAAACAAACAAACATTATCCTGCACGTTACAGTCGAGCGTTCATCCTATTCCAGATGTTCATGCAAGAGCGTCATGTTTGGGTGTAAAAGGAACAAACGCGTTAATTATGATTAAACAGAAATCGGAAGATAAAGAGTTTCCAGGTGTTAATCTGAACTAGTTCTTCAAACAGATTCACATTCTCCTCCAGTAGAACTACCGCGCCAGTTGATGACTAATAGAAGATTTGCAGCTTCTTCTTTCCCACCATTTTATTAATATAAATTGATTTTCTTCAGGTGTCGGACTCTTTAACTAGACAAAACAATCCTCAGACTATGAACCATCATCTTCATAGAAACCTTTAAGTTAAGTGGAGACACAAATATTTAAATTTCTTTCTTTTTTCCCTCAGATTGTAGAAGTAATTTCTTGTAGACACAATTATCATTGTACCTATATATTTGTCTGTTTGTTGTGTTAATCACTTCTTTCTTTTTTTTTAACCTCATCTTCATATTTCATTTTTTACTAATTTGAGCCGTTTCTTGTGCAGATAAATTAATCTAAACTCAACTTCAAACGATCCAAAAACAGCCACAGATGAAACAATAATGACTCGGCAGGTTAGTTGCAGCCATTTTCATGTTTTTTTCCCATGTTGTATTATTATTTATACTTGTCAAGAGTCAAACTGAAGTAAAAACACAATGTACGAGCTACAACTCTCCTGCATCTTTAGCCTGATTCTTCAATCAATAAGAAAAAACTAAAAAAACTACACTCAAGAGTTTATTCGTATTTATTTTAACTATTCCTGAGGCCGACGTTCGGCCGCTCCCTCCTCCTCCTCGTCGTGTGGATCTGGTCCCGGACGCGGCGGCGGACGAGGACACCTACCCGCTCCAGGTCCTGCCGCAGGTGCGTGAAGAGCTGCAGGCGTCGCAGCAGCACCTCGTGCTCGCGGCGGGCCAGACTCTCCTCCTCGTCCTTCTTGGGCGTGATCAGCGGCTGGTTGAAGTTGGCCTTGCGCTTCAGCTTCCAGTACTGGTAGAGGAAGTCGGCGGCCTCGGGCGGCAGCTTCAGGTGGCGGGCGACTTCCTCCGCCTCCACGAACTGGTAGAACTCCTCCTCCATCTCCTGCAGCTTCAGCTTGCGGAGGTTCACCCTCTTCTCCTGCTGCTGCTGGCGGCTGCTGCCGACGTCGTCTGGATGGCGGGCGGTCGTCGCCGCCGATCTGACCACGAGCTGAGGGGCCACGTAGGACGACGAAGAGGAGGAGGCGGCGTCTTCCTCCGCTCTCACCCGGCCTCTCCGTCGGCCCTTCTTGTCCCCGGCGCCCTCCTTCTCCTCCTCGCCCGCCGAGTCTCCGTCCCGGGACTCGACGCCCTCCAGCCCCGAGTGTTTGGGGCAGTAGGACTTGAACTTGACCTCGTCGTCCTCGGTGAGGATGGTGTTCATCTCCAGGCCGGCGTGGAGGCCGCACGTCACGTGGAAGGCGGTCCGGCAGTTCTTCGCTGAGCACTAGGAACGGAAACAATAACAGCAAGTTAGACTTTTTAACATTGATAAAAATGATATCAATCATGGGACAAAAAACAAAAAACATTTGATGTGGATAATAACTTGTCATTTCAGCATCTGAACAGAAAATAATAAATAATAAAAAATATTGGCAAACACAAACCTCCAACCTTCGAGTTTTAAAACTGAAGCGATCTCCGTCTAGACAAGCGTTTTATCTCTGCATCAGTATGAATACCCGTCCATACTAGTTATTATTATTAATAATACACTTATGAATTCCAAGATTATAGTGGAACGATAACCCAGACTCACGAAATTCAACTTCCGAGGTATAATGGAACGCAGCATGACACACCTGAAAACCAGCATTCACGCCTTTAGACTGAATGAACTGAAAACTAAGTGTCCGTGTCATTTAACTACATTTGTTTCCGTTCTACATCAGCAGAAATGTAAAATAAAAAAATATATATTTTCTTTTCTTATTTTTTTCTTCTCTTTTTTTTTAATTTACGGAGGGAGTGTCTGTAGGTTTTCCCAGATGAATAAAAGTCTTGTTTCCCAACTGGAGCACATAAACTAAATGGAAGTAATAAAATGTCTTCAACCTCCTCAATACGCCCATAAAACATGATTTTATGCCTGTGACATATCTGTAACACACTTTGGTTACAGTGATGATTGTGGTTTCAGTTTGTCCTGTAAAGTCACTGAAACGTGGCAATAAAACAGACAAACTCTCATTGGATGGCTGTGAAACCAGAGGAACCAGACGCAGCATCACGCCGGCTGTGATCTCCACACCGACGCTTCAAACCGCAGCGTCTGAACGACTCGAACACTTCCGTCACGCTTTGCAGCGTTCACGCCTCATCACGCGTCTGTGTTCGTGTCATGTGAGGCGGCGACTCGCCTGTATACACGCTCCGCTCTTCTCTTTGCACAGGCAGCAGATCAGAGCCCATCTGTTGCCGGGGATGTGCGACACGTTGGTGATCGGCTCCATCTTCTCCGGATTCCCGATGCTCACCTGACGTGGAAACGTTAAACACAGTAACACAGAGTCAGACACGTGTTGCTCCACACACAGACGTCAGGAGAAAAAAAAGATCTTGACAATCTTAACACTTGAGCCAAGAGATTAAAGAAAAACAAAAACAAAAATTTTCTTTTACACAGTTTTCATCTTCATCATTCCTTCTTTTTTTAAGGATTCAACTCTGTCGAGGAATTGTTGCTTCAAAAATGTGAAGTGCGACATAACTAATGAAAAAAAATGATAGAATTGATCTTCAAAACTGAACTTATCATTGTGTTTTGTCAGAATTCACGTCTTTTTCTTAATGTCATAAATCCACTGAGCCTCTACTTATGATGGACTTTATGAATTTTTGTTTCCTACAATGTTTGATTTTCTGTCTAATTTTTAATCCTCACTCTTGACTATGAATTAATTAGCTATTTGATATGTTTTGCAGCATTTTACAGTGTTTTCAATTAGTTGAAATTAAATTCTGTTGTTCTCACAGAAAGATCTAAATGTAAAAAGACTGTTTCATTTCGTAACATTGTAAAGTGTCGAGTTGCTGCTTGTGAGAAACTAAGCTATATTTGCTCTATTTATATATATATATATATTTTAAATTACACAAGATTGGAATACTGCATCGAAAATGGGAAGTACAACAAGTATCCAGCAGTTCTTATAAAAGTACAATAATCATCTAGAATTTAAAAAACATAGAAGAAAAATTTGTCTTCACCTCTGGGATCCACAGGGCACAGCTGACGTGGACCCACTTGGTTCCGCTCCGGGTCGGCTTCATGGCTCCGCCCTTCCTGGGACACAGCTGACACTTGGGCAGGATGCCGAGGGCGCAGATCCGACACAGCCAGCTGCCCTTCGGCACCTTCTGGATTCCGTAGCACGCCTGGTGAGAAACGAGAAAACGAACGGTAGAAGAGCATCAGGGAAATGAACACACAGAGAGAGAGAGAGAGAGAGAGAGAGAGAGAGAGAGAGAGAGAGAGAGAGAAAGAGAGAGAGAGAGAGAGAGAAAGAGAGAGAAAGAGAGAGAGAGTCGACCTCTGACCTGGTGGACGCAGATGTTGCACTTGTCACAGAACACCATCTCGTTGTTGTCCTCGCCGTCGGGCGAGCGGCACACGTCGCACACCACGTCCTCGTCGTACTCGATGCCCAGGCCCTCCTCCGTCTCCGTGGCGTGCGTCATGTTCTCGTGGCAGCGCCGCTCGAACTCCTCCATCGCCCGCTCCATGGTGATCTCGTCGAGCGGCGGCACGGCTGCGACCAAGAAGACCACGAGTTGCTTTTTAATGGTTTCTGTTTGCCGTCACACGTTTGGGACTCTGACACTACGTTACAGCTCTTTAACTCACCCATCTCGGCAAACTCCTCGTTGATGATCTGCAGCCAGGCGACGTCGTCCTCGCTCAGGTCGTAGCGACACATCCCGTCTGCCAGCGTCCGGATGTCGACGTAGCCCAGCGCCTCGGCGCCCGACGTGCGGATCAACTTCTTTGGCTTGACGAACATGACCTCCTTCCCTTTCTCCGCCAACGCCCTGCACCACACGGGACGCACAGAGACTCAAAGTCACCGAGCGGCATTAGGAAAGATGGTCGATTACTTTCAGAACTCTTGTGGTACCTGGCGACCGGCTGCGGGATGGACTGGGGGCTGACGGGGACCTGGACGCCCTTCTCCCACTCCTGCCTCCACGGGTCGGCCAGGACGTAGTAGTCCTCTAGGTTCAGCTGGTACGAGTCGTGCACCTTCATGGCCGTGATCAGGTCCGTCCTGAAAACCTGCAGCACACGACGACGACGACGACGACGACGACAACAACAGTTAAAAATATATCACTGAATTTATAACTATAATTCTCAGCAGGTGACGATGAGAGGAAAACTTCTGTTTGCTGTTGGACAGTTTATAGCACAAGACACATCATTTTCAGTGAAATATTAAGAAGTGAAAAATGAAACCAGACAAAATACCATCAAAAAAAAATATCTGGATGTACTGTCGCCTTCCTAAAACTCTTCACTTCCTCTTGAACACTGATTAATCACAATCAGTGTTTTTATTTTGAAGATTAAAACATTTGAGAACAATAAAAGAAAATTGCAATAAAATAAGCAGATTTAAGTTTCATAAATTACTTTTTTTTTCAACATATCTATCACAGCGCTGCAGCAGTTAGTCAACAGCAGATGAGTTACTAATTTAATAATCATGTCACAACATTTTAGACTTTTTGGGGTTAAAATGCCCAAAAAAATCTGTTAAAACATAAAATAAAGATATTTAATAAAATCACCTTTGGCTCTAGGAAACATGTGTATCAAAGGCTGTATGATTAATTCATAAAATAATTGTTATAAATCATAAATTATGTAAATATTCATTAGCCTGATCAATTATTCATACATTTCTTCTGCCCGTTTTCCCCCCATTGAGATATTGTGTATCAAGTGTTGACAGATCTACAGATCTGCTGTGAGCCGTCAGCTGAGCAGGAACCGGCCAATCAGGAGCCTGCTCAGGGCGGCGTCATCGTTTTATCTTTAATCTGACTGGTCGAAGGGCGTAAAGCAGCGAGTCCACAGACTGGTCAGTAGATAACAACTCAAACTGCTCACACTCGACAACTTCATATCATCAAGCATCGTGTTTTTCATGTTCCCTCTTTAGATTAATATTATTGTTTATCATTTAAATATAAGTTATTAAAACTATGACCCATTCCCTCAGCGTGGTGATGAGGTCATGTACCTCGGAGGGTTTCTGCCCGGTGCCTCTCCTCGGCTGTGATGAATGCTGCGACCAGCAGGTCGAGTTACCTGCAGGAGAAACAACCACAGAGTGTTAACAGGGGGTCAAAGGTCGCAGCATTTCTTCTTCTTCTTCTGTTTCTGCTGCTGGATTCCCCCCGTCCACGAGACGGGGGGAAAATGGTTGCAACTGACATTTTGTGTTTTCAGTTTCGCTGCTGGTCACTAATTTCCGGACCGTTTGCAAACAGCTGTGAATTTACACAAGACCAACGCAAAGCCTCCATTTGCACAAAGTTACACTGTTTTCCCACCTTCATGTGTTTTACATATTTTTTTTTATCTGTCTCTCTATGTTTTTGTTTGTTTTGCGCAGCAAATTTTAAAAGGCAACAGTTTCCCTTCATCTTTTTTTTTTTTTTTTTAATCTGTCAGACACATTTGACACATTTCTTCTGATGCGAGTGAGTTAGCTCGCTCTTCCAGCACATCAGATAAAATGTGGTTATGCTGTGGTTATAAACAACTTACTGCACGGACGGACGAGCTGACCACGAAGCCAAAAAACCCTGATTCGTAGCGTCTGTCGCTACCATTTCTCTTAAGGTGTCGACAGGTGATGTTTACAAACTGTGTTGTTTTCTGTTTTCAATTTACAGAGCCGAGGCTGAGCCGGGGAAAAAAAAAAGTTCTGCTCACAGAAATGTGGAAATATTTTCACTAAAAAGTGCGTTGGATTAAAAATGGCTTACTGCCCCTTTAATCTCTGTCCATCTACGGTCCTCCTTCCTTTTTTCTTTCCTTCCTGAACATAAATTTACTCACAACAACATTTTCAGGACAAAACAGCTCTCTGACAGAGACACTGTAAATCCAAATTGGAATGGTTATTTATTAATTCCTAAAAAACGACCTCACTGCCCAGAGGATTTTGCTTTAAGATGTGAAAACGAGTAAAACACAAATGAATTCCCAACCATTTTGTGGTATTTAAAGATACGTTGGCCTTGTCCTCTGATCGACTGACCGCTCTGCACTTTCACTTGTGTATATTTGAGGAAGGCGGCCGAGTTGATCTGACCTCATTCAAGGTCTATATTTGGATCCTTGCATATGAATCAGAGTCAGCAGAAACAATATATAAATATATATACAAATATATATTTGCTTACTTCCATTATCGGAGTCGTCGCTGCTGCTCGGGTGTCTGCTTCTCTTCATTGTCGTCCGTCTGCGGAGCTCCGGCGTCGGGACACTTCACAAACACGAGAGAGGAGGTCGTTAGGGGGAAAAGAGAAAAACTCTCAACACGTCAGAATTCAGACTAAAAAATGCTGATTGGTTGTTATTCTCCAAAATAAATGTCCACCCTGTTTTTTTTGTTCCTCTTCTCCGTCCACATCTTTCAACTTAGAAACTTATTTCAACCATCAAAACGTTCCGCTCAGTTGGGACGTTCCAGCTTGTGTTAGACTCTTTCATAACTTTCCGAAATATTCAAAGTTTTTCGCGATTGTTCTAGTAAATACACATCAACTGCCCATTATCCCACTCTTCCAACTCTTCATACTCCTTCTGCTTCTTCAACCAAATACAAGCCAGCGATGCAGTTTAGCGTCGACCTATCAGCAGCCAACGTTCTTTTTTAGTTTTCTTTGTCGTACATTGTAACTATTATAATATTAAAAATAAAGAATTGGGGGGTTTTGGGGGCCGTTGATCATAAAAAAAAAAAAGACATTTAATGACATTAACACGGGCTCCAGCAAATTGCAATGATCTGATCTGTCAAAGACTGAATCATTAATGGATATAGAGCTACACAAGTGTGTTTACATTATCGATTTTACATAACATTTACATGGCAATCAATCTGCGGATTGTTTTGTTTAATGAATCAATGAATTGTTTTGACTAGAAAATAAGAAAAAGTAAAAACAACTGTCGTAATGATTTACCACAGGCCGAGGTGACATCGTCAGACATTCACTTTACTGACTCGTGTGTTGACGGATAAAAAAGCATCGACACCTCACGTCGCAGAAGCTACACACTTCCAATGTTGGTTTAAAAAACAAAGAATGATATGATTATAAAATATCGGCCAAATATTTGTCGATTAATCATCTACTTGTTGCAGCTCACAATAAAATCATCATCACATTGATCAATAACGAAAATCAAAACTATACGTCAGGAATTAATGTTGAATGTGATGAATCCCTGACACACTTGATGAGCAACTGCAACCACAACAACTGCAACTCCAACTTTAAAACACACACATGCTGTACAATACTACACATTGACAACAAGACATACGAAGTTAGTACCAGACATGAATAAAAACATACTCATGTCATGAAAACTGTCCATTGCTGGAGCATTAGGATAAATGTACTGCCCCAACTATCACGATCAATAATCAGCCTGTCCTTAGAATGTTGGATAATTTGAGAAATTGTCTTTACCTATAAGAGCTGGAAGAGTGAACTCTCTCTACTTGTGTGTCCGTTGTTGCAAAGCAACACAACAACACAACATGTCACCAGTCCACATGTTCATGTTCACATGCTGATCTGACAGCAAACCTGCCCTGCTGACACACACACACACACACACACACACACACACACACACTGTTCCAGCGATGACAACAAGTTGCCACGTGTGCTACACACACTCACACGGGAAACAAACAACCCCGATGAGCTCCGCTTGCGACGTGCACGAATTCACCAGCAAGGAATCTAAACCCCCCCGACAGGTGGAAATATCTCGGGGTCTCCTGCTGCAGCCGGGGGAGCGGAAGAGGGTGGGGGCGATGCTAACTCTGACTTAGCATGCTAGGCTAACAGCAGGCTAGCCCACGGCTCGTGTGACGCCCTTTGAGCAGCAGAATGCTAACTGACTAGCGGCTAACGTTGGCTAACAGCTGGCTGCCACAAACCACCTTTCAGTGACGCAGAAGGACACACTCAAAACGAGCAAAGGCTACGTGTTTGCGACACGATCACCATGTTTGCGTCAACGCAATAACACACGTTTGCGGTTTTTTTTAAATCAAGACTGCAGATTGTTGCTAGCTAGCTAGCGTTAGCCAGATCGCTAATCTTCCCACTTGAGTTATGCAACATGCGGGCCCTCCCACACCCGGTGCCTCCACTGGAAATTAATAAATATTATTTTATCATAACACACTTGTTAAAAAATAATCTACAATATATTTTGCAAACCACTCTGTGGAGCTGGCTATACTAGAAAAGGCGTAGACAGACGTTGTTGGTTAGCAACATCGGCTACTAGCTAGTTAGCCTGAGGCTAAGCTACACGTAAACAACCCTAGTTGTGTTTAGCATTAGCATATGCTGCTAACTTTAAAATGTTTCACTCCTGCGGTGCCGCCTCATTAAAACCTCACGGCCAGCGACCTCCTGTCTAGCGCGGGGGTTGACGGGGTTCAGTTATTGATCCGGACAAACTACCTGCAATCAGCGTGAACACACGCGGGACAAGGTGTTGACTAACACGGTGCTAGCGCTGCTGGTGTTTTGCTAGCCGCTGGTGGGACGCAGCTCCACTGGCTGAGGTTAATCTTTGGCGCCATTTTAAATGACGATGTCGCCGCGTTCTGCTAAAGTGCGACCGCACGAAACAAGACGACGGAAACTCGCTCGCATCGCCCGCTAAAGTTCCCGGTGCGGGCCGGAGCCGCGGGCGAGGTGGGAGAAGCGAAGAGACGGGTACATACGGAGCTCGTCGGGCCGCCGCGAGCAGGTGTTTTGAGTTTGAGGTGAAGCGCAGCTCTTTTTTTTTTTTTTTTCGCAGCGTGAGTTCCGCTTGACCCGCATTCCACACACACACAAACACGGAGCAGCGGCCGAGGGGGGGGTCACCCATCCCAGACTGCAGCTGCGCCCGGAGGCCGCCGGGGGGCGGCAGAGCCCGGTGTCAGTCCCCGGAGCTGGGAAACGCGCGTCATCGTTTACGGTTTCAGGGCCGTTATATAAAACCCCCGGTGCCCGGTGGCCCCCGGTCGAAGTGTGAACAAACATATTCATAAGTCTTTCCGAAGTGTTCATGACGCAGCTGCGCCCGTTCACTGACTCTCACTCCTATTTAGGTAATTAAAGTTGTACCCGTTAAAGGAACAGTCCACAAATAACACAACCCCCAATTACGGAATAAGAATTTACATATATATATATATATATATATGTTAATTCATATTAACACATATAAATTCAACTTAACGTATATATATATATATATAATCTCTTGTTAGATTAAACTAACTTTTTCTCCAAAAATAAAAAAATTCTGACTAATGTGTAGAGTGTTTTTTGGCAGAATATCCGTTACAATCTTTTCCAAATGAAATAATTTTGTTGTTGTCGACTTGATCCTCCATGACCTCCATGATAGGGCCTTTTGATAGATAATAGATTAAACTAACTCTCCTCCAGTGAAAAGTTTCCTCTGTAAAAAAACCTCTGCACTCTGTCTGCTTCAAGAAACTCAACTTTCTTCATGATACTGATGTTTTCCAAATAATAAGTCATACATATATATATACAGTATATATATATTTTTCAATGAAATTATGATGTCATTATGTTTAAGAGCAGACTAGTGCAGAAAAAAAATGTGGGGAAAATGTGGAACATTGAAAAATTTAAACAATAAAAAATTCAAAAACATTTACCAAGTTTGTTTACACGTGCATTTCTTTTTTTTAATGAACCATTTGCAGAGAATAAACATCATATGTGATTTAACGTGAAGGATTCTTGCTGACATGTTTAGTGGAACAACCAGAAGAGATAAAAAACAAGCTTATGGTACCATGTGTTGATACAGAAAAAACAACTGTTTTCATACGTTTCTACTGCACATCTCCAGATTTCACAAACAAAATTACAAACAAAACAAAAAGAGAAGCTCTCACAAAGTTATCTAATATTTCATTAATATACAAACTTTTAAATGACATAACCCTTTAAATTCATGTTCCGTTTTTTTGTAGCAATAACAATTTACATTCACACTTGCTCCAAGCAATGCAACATCATCATTGTCCACAGGAATAAAAAATTAAAAAAATAAAACAGCTTAATGAGAACAGACATCACATCACCAAGAACCAGTTTTAAATAGTATTTTTTTTTAAATATATAAGAAAAAGAATTGAGAACTTATTAATGCCAGCAGAGGAATGACGGAGGTAAACTGAGGTTTGTCATGGAAGGTTGAGTTCTTTAAAGTCAGATCTACGAGGGAACTTGAACTCATCACAGAAACAAAGAAAACATCTTCACGTTTTCCGACTGAAAAGTCAGAATTTTCCCTATATATTTGCGTCTATGAGATTTTTTCTCCCGACTGCTCCATGTGTGACATGACAACTGAATGAAAATAAATCGACACACAAGTTTAATATTCTTCTTCGGCTGTCAAATCTAAACACACACATACTCACAAAGATCGTTAACATCCACTTACATCAGAATCTCGACTTGAAATAGTTAAACAGATCCGTGAGATGGACCGATAGATTTTAACTGTCCAACTGAGAAATTATTCATACTTTGCAAAAAAAAAAGGATAAAATGAATAATATATGATTTTGCCTTTTTCCTTTGTTTCTTCTGATGTTATGACTTGAAAAACATAGAATATTATTAATTATATAGATGATATCAATATTATGGGCAGAATTCATTCAGCAGTGTGCAAAGCAAACTCGTACTGATGAGTTTAAATGGAAAACAGAAGTGAGTTTGATTATATTTAATATTTTTACGGGTTTGCTTTTAAAAATATAGGATTTTTTTGGTATTCATTTGGAATATTATAAAGCAGGTGAATATCATATAATTAAAATACAACAATGGCAATCAAGGATTATACAGTAAATATAACATTTCTTATAAAGGACTAATGTAAACAGTATTTTTGGCAGAATGTCCTTTACAATCTTTTTCAAATGTGTCAATATTTGGTTTATAATTATTTTTTCGACATACCTCCATGATAGGTCCTTGATAGGCGGTTGTGACTGGTTGATCATAGAAAGATGCGACCCCAAACATTGATCAGATTTTTGGTATTTTTGCGATACTTAAAAAAAACACTGTCCCGTTAATAACAGGCAATAAAGTGTAAAACGATATCTTTCGCTTTATAACTCGTTCAAAAAATATCAGGCGATTATTCAGGAGAAAAATCAATATCAGCTTTACCAAACAACATCAGTGCATTTATATTGAAACGATAATATTCATGAATTGAACCCGGATTATAACGGCTGTAATCCATAAAGGAATGATAGTCGGGGCATTTGGGGAAATTGCAAATTCACTTTCTCCCTCAGACGTAGACGAGAAGGCAGGCTAGTTTATGCTGAGCTAAGCTAATGGGCTGCGGGCGACAGCGACATATCAACCGTACAGATGTGAGAACAGAATCTTCTCGACGACGACGAATAGGTGTATTTCCCAAAAATGTCGAACAGTGAATTTAATCTAACGCAGCAGTTTGACCTGACTCTTTACAAAGACGCAGAGACGTGTTCACAACGTTAATCACAGAGGAAAGTGTTGATTAAGAGTATTACCCAGGAGCAACATCGATCCACAGAATGTTTGGTACAGTACTTGGAAGAAGAAAAAAATAAGTTGAAATCAAAGAATCCGAAAATGTCACTGGACTTATGGTTTTATTGTTGTTTTACCAACCTTTTCCAGATCTTGAAGTGTTCCAGTTGAATTCCTTTTTACTCCCCCTCACTCCTGGTGGCCAGGATGGCGTCGTAGTACTTCCCGGTGCGACACACCTGGACGTTCTGGAAGCCCGTGGTCCTGAGGAGGTGGGTGTACTCGGACGGCGGACGCTCGCGCCCCTCCGCCTGCACCAGCATGTTGAGGGAGAAGATCTGAGCCATGACGGGGCCTCGCCTGTTCTCGAACAACATGGCCTCCACCAGCAGGACGCCGCCGCCTGCCAAAGGAGGACAAACGTGAGCAAAAAAAAAAAAAAGCAGACAAAATATTTCAGGAGCATCAAATGTGTATTTTTTTAACGTTACCCTTCCTTTGACGTGTGAACATTTGTCCACAATCAACCATTGAGTGCAAAAAGCCCACACGGCACGGCAACTGTGAACTCACCTGGTCTGCAGGTGTCGTAGATTTTCTTCAGCAGAGTCAGGCACTTCTCCTCGGGCCAGTCGTGAATGATTCTGGCCAGAACATACAAGTCGGCAGCAGGGATTTCACCGCTGAAGAAATCACCTGCGTGCAAAAAAGCAGAAAGAATGCGAAAAACAGAGCTTTCGTCCTGCGATGACTCCTCCCCTCATGGACGTCGTGGAAACGATTTAGGCTACTGAATGAGGACGAATGAGGATGTACGAGGCTCACCGGTCTGAAAAACGACGGCATCGTTCTCCTGGGAGAAATGTCTGTGAGCCAGCTCTACGACCTGCGGGAGGTCGAACACCGTGACGGTGGAGGAGGGATACTCCATCGCCATTTCCCGAGCCAGAGCCCCGGTGCAACCTGGGAAGTATTGAGCCGCAACAATGTCAGTTCAATGTCGGTGCACGAACAACAGATATTCACTTTGTTTAGCGAGTGTAAAACCAAAATGTTATTTTCCTCAGTTTTTGTGTCTATGAAGAATAAGTAACATTCGTTGTTTATTAATGATAATTATCTATGGATAAACAACAACCTGTCAAAATGCATAACATAATAACATCTCATCTAAAACAGTTTTTTTTTGTTAAACAATTAGTTAATTAGAAGAAGAAGAAGAAGAAGAAGAAAAAACAATATGGGACCCAGGATAGATCCCTGAGGGACACCAGAATTAAAAAGTTAGGTTAACAAAAGAGTTTTGATACATAAAACATAATCCAAACCTCTAATGCTAGCTGTACATAGTATAATCGTACTAAATATATAAACTGTATGCAGTGAGTGCTCAACTTTACAGCCTCTTACCCCCAAGATCTACGATTGTCTGAAAGCAGGAGAGGTCGAACGCCGTTGTGATGTCGTGTCCATCCAGAATCCACGAGGAGTTCATCAGACCCATGAACTTCAGCATCTCCTCCTCTGATCTATAGGTCATACATTTTAGGATCAAAAACAGGGATTCTGGAAAACTCCAACTACCGAGCGATGAAATTCGAGGACGAAACAGCTGCAGCGGCAACAAAACTCAGCACCGACCTGTAAATAGCTTGGAAAATGTCCTCCGTCGGAAGGCCGAAGGTCTTCTCATTCTGGTTCTTCCCCTCCCTGTGGGGTGGGAAGCGACGATTTGAACTCGCGGATATGATCATTCAAATGCTGTGTTTATTCTTTAGGATTAATTCTGTGGCGTTTGTTTACTTGTGAAATTGTTGCCCGGTAGGAGGCTCAAGATATGTTTAGACACAAAAATGAACGAGCCATAAAAATAACGTAGCTCTTCTGCTATCGCTATGATCCGACGGCGCTTTTGTTTCATGCAAAACGTCCACTCTCTACATTCAGTTCAGTGATGAGACCTTATCCCACTTGGGCGCCACAGACCTGACAGCCTCCACCATGTTGTTCCACAGGGGGTAGATGGTCTGGGATTGGTAGATGATCATGTCGTGAAGAGACTTGGCGCTGTCCTTGGCCAGGTAAAGGTTCGCCACGTCGGTGCTGCTGTAAACAGCTGGGGGGTTTTTTCAACGAAAGACATTCATGCTGTGAATGGAATATGAATCAAATCCAAAGCTCCACCTCAGCTCCACTACTCATCCTCACCTGTCCCATCGTTGGTCTCCACCTCCAGAATCGCGATGCCCACCAGGGCGTCCAGTAGCCGCTCCATCCCGTCCACACTGGTGCTCAGCTCCCGGGCCACATGCCGGGCGCTCACGGGCTCCTGGGACCTCAGCAGGAGGTCGAACACTCCCAGCTCACAGGCCGAAAATATCACCTGCAGGTTCGGACCACACAGTCACATCAGCACCGCCGCTCTGATAGATGACCACGTTGGTTCAGGCTGAAAGTTTCTGACATGGAGTCGCTATGAAAACTTTTTTACATTCATGGTCCCAGGATGATAAATCTGGTGATTCCCTGGACCTTCATCAACCGCGATGAGGTTGACATCGTTTATGTTACAGATATTCGTGGTTTCGTAACAGAGCCCGTCTACAGCAGGTTCAGACCACTTCGCATTAATCCCGATTAATCCTGATTTCCGATATCGACCGATGTGTGTGTGTATATATATATATATATTTAAGAATATACATATAGAGATTTAAAAAATATATGTATATTTTTTTTAATTTAATCTATCAATGATTCCAGATTTTCTGGAAATTGAGGAATTGTCACTATACACTTTGCCGGGCAGATATGGATTTTTTTCTGGGCCGATGCTGATATTGATATTAGGGAGTACAAAATTTCCAATACCGATACATCGGCCATTGTATATATATATAAGATCTGTCAGTAATTCCTTAAAATGTCATTCATCAAACCTTTATGAACGTAATTGAGGCTTGATATTTAAGTTTAACCATAAACTTTATCATATTTAACTATGTATATAAAAGAAAACATAAATACAACCAAATATAAAAAAGAACTCTGCACTTTTTATTCTGTGCAATAAAAGATTTCATATCAGTAAACATAAGTGCTGATACCAACATATGTCTGTGAAAGGCTCATATCGGCCAAAATTATAGGCCGACCGATGAAGACATTAGTGCTGAAAGGTGATTTAATGACTCCAGACACATTGTTGCAGACTGACACTAATTAAGTTAAATAAACTGTTGTTGTTTTTTTACCTTTGAGACCCTGAAGCCGTTGAAGTACTCGAGCAGTTTGAACGGGTAGTCGAGCTCACTCTGGGACAGATGCTCTGCCATCACTGCTCCCCCGAACAGAACCGCTAGAAGAACCGTCAGAACCGTTAGAACCGTCAGAACCGTTAGAACCGTCAGAACCGTTAGAACCGTTGGAACCGATAGAACCGTTAGAACCGGAGGAATTCACGCAACTTCACACCTCGTTGTTCCTGAATCCCACTCACCAGAGTCCGTCGCCTGGAAGAAAAAAAAAGCAGAGAGGAAGATCGGACCCGGAGACAAAGGGTGCTTATTGTTTTTGGTTCTTTTTTGGGAGGAAACTGTCGCCAAGATGTCGGAGGTGTGATGGAGCTGCTGCTGCTGCTGCCGGAGGGAAATGGACGTCGGATCATCGGCTGATAAAAAAAAACATCAGCCGATGTGGCTCCGGGACGTGAACCGGGAGGAGCTCGCTGTTTGGTCTGTCCGTCGATCAGCACCGACACACCGACACACACACACACACACACCGACACACCGACACACACACACACACACACACACACACGGATCAGTCAGCGTGTCGGTGCAGTTCCCGGAGCAGCCTGCGCAGTGAGGGGGGGCGCTGTTGAGCTTCCTCACGTTTTTGTCGTTTCCATAAATGGAAGGTGAGTGACGCGCTGTGGCGTCGGACCAATCAGTGATCAGCATGCTCCTTGCGGTAACTCCGCATGAACGCGAATAAAAACGCTTTCAGTGTGACGGTGGCTCACAAGGGCCATAGAAATAAAGGACAAGAAATCAATAATAATTGGCGGAAAAATATTTGGGTGATAAGTGTATACAAACAAGATAATGGATTTATTTATTTAGTTAAATTCACTGGCAGATAATTATTTCCAAAAATATATTCAGTAAATATTCATAATTTTTTCATTTTGATTAATTTTTAGTTTTCAAATTAATTTCGATATTACTTTTCATCATTAAATATCAATATTTATTACACTTGAAAAAAAAATTCACATTTACCTACTTATTTGTCACTTATCAACAATAATTCATGTCTTAAACTATTATTTGTAACTATTTGCCTTAGTCTCAAAATGTTTTGTCTTCTGCCGTATTTATTTTCAGCTTTTCTTCTCACACTGCATTTCTGTTTGCTTGTGAGCTTCTAAACATCTGTCTTTAATAATAATAACTGTTCATCCAGAGATTTGCTATGAAGCATCTCTTTACAGTCCACATGTTTATTTGCTACAGATGTGACAAGGAATCATTCATCTCAATGTGTGGACTTATAGTTTTTATTTTTAAAATATAGATGAAATGTGTTTTGGTAGATATATTCTGTATCACCTGTATCCACCCTGTAGGTAAACGGCCCCTAAGACACTTTAAGTGTATGAATTTCCCCCGTAGTGATCCAGTCATGCCTCCTCTAACGGGCAAATAAATTCCAGACATCTCCAGTTATTAACCAAATCGATTTATTATGCATGAACAAATCCCTTCCTGCCTCCGTCACGCAGACACACACGCAGACACGCGCTCGCTCGCTCACACACACACACACACACACCCCCAACAGTTAAATACATGACATGGTGGGATTTCGGCATAGCTCACGTTGTTGTTGCACATGCTTTAATAAAATGATACGATATATTTACAGGATAAGCAACGTCTCCGGAAAAAAAGAAAAAAATTCGCACAAATAGCTCCCGGTCCCGCCCTGCAGCACTTTAGCAAACCCTAGGTTTTTTAAACTTTTTATTTTATTTGGAAATTCACACACTTTTTTTTTTTTTTAAAAAGTAAGTTCAGAACTGAAAAAACCCAAAAAGAAATGAAAAAAACAAAATCTTTTGGGGGTTTTGGCCAATACGACAGCGCGTTATACGTATATGGAGTTCATTGACTACATAAATATGGCAGTAACACTGAGTTATTCATACGGTCTATTTACAAAGTTTGTGACGTTGGGGGGAGAAATATTACAGTCGGTTCACGGACGACCGTCAGAAACGTTCTGCCTTCGTTACGTGTTGGGGGAGAAACCGACGACGCCGCCGCCGTTGCTCCGCTCGCCGCCTCCTCCTCCTACGTTCGACCAGTCGGGAGTCGGACTGACATGACAAACTAAATAAGGCACAATTAATACTTGGACCATTTTTTTTTCCGGGGGGGAAACAGACTACAGACTTTGCAGCTGGCGTTGTGAGGCATGTAAACAACGGAGTCGATTGATTTCGGACTGCCTTGTCACCTTCCCTTTGTATTCCCGATTCCGCTGATTCACTTCATCCGACGTGATTGAAAAACAGGTATCGTATGGCAAGGACCTTTGACCCCACCCCCCCACCTCAAAAAACCAAAACAAAACAAACGTCCCCTCCCTCCCTCCCTCGATACTACTCAACAAATACAATCACATGGTGACAAACAAAGAAAACTAGTAGTGCATACACTACAAAACACAAACAGGAAAACGCGACGCCCGCCAGTTACCTTTGGTTAGGCCACAACTCTGCCCTGCGCTCGACAAGGGGGTGAAATCCTCTGAACGAAAAAAAACAAAACAAAGAAAAAAACAAACGAATGATTGATTGATTGATTGATTGATTGACAAGCTGTCCAAAAGCTGAAGCAGTTTCCGTTGCAATGTGACTAAACCACAGATAAAAAGAGAGAAATCCGCTTCCCCATCCCGAATCCACCGATCATCTCTGACGATGTGTTTCTGAACCGGCACCGACCAAACCTCCACGACCACGACTACCACATTCCACGCCCCCCCCCCTTTTCCCCTCTCGTCCTACATATCACGTGGTTTTGTTTCCATACATCTAATGGTTCCACCTCTCCGCCCCCTCGTCAAAAGGTTTTTCCAATTTGCTTTTCTGTCGGTGGGTGAAGTCGGGGGGGGGGCGTTGAGACTCGAGTCCTGTCCGTGGAGAATAGCCGCGACAACCGGACAGATCCAGGAGGAGCAGGGGGGCAGGTGAAGGTAGCGGCAGGAGGAAGAGGAGGATGAGGAGGTCGGGGGGGGAGAGGGGGGGGGGGGGGGGGGGGGGGGGGGGGGGGGGGGGGGGGGGGGGGGGGGGGGGGGGGGGGGTCTCCTGGCTTTGGTTGGTGTGATGGAACCGCTCAGTCGTGTTTCAGGTGGTCCTTGATGTCTTCCTCGTCCGTGTACTCCGACGGCTCGTCCCCGGGCTTCAGCAACCGCCCGACGTAATCGTATTTTTCTGGAACACATGAACAAAATGTTGCATCAAAAAGGTGGAAATAATGAATACAGGAGCAACATCCGCATCGGTCTGCAACTACGCACTTCTTCTTTTTTTTTTGATTCAACAAACAAGTCAAAACGACGGCAACTTATTGCTCATTTTCTTATAGATTCATCATTTGAGCTTTACGTTTTTAAAATGTCAAATACAAATCTGGAGTCAGTGGATTATTGCCTCGTTGGTTATCACAACATCGTACTGGTGGGTCGGACCACACCCACGGTAGAACCCTCAGAACCATCTCTGTGGTCGGTCCTGCTGCAGAACCACATTCCACCAGGATGACTCACTCACTCTGACTCTCAAGGTGAGAACAATAACAGCCCTGCTGCTGCTGCTGTTGTTGTTGTTGCTGCTGCTGGTGGTCATAAATTTGCAGATGAATTTTTTGTTGATTACCTCACAGCTGTTCATATCGTGAGTACATCCCCCCCCCCCCCCTCCTCCTGAACTAAATAAGGACACTGGAGATAAACAACACGCTGCGAGTAATTTACTGACATCGTCTTAACACGATTTAATCACGCCGCAATTCGGGCTCCGCCAACTTCCAAAGCGGGAAGCTGGTCGAGCAGGTTTAAACGTGTCGTCGAGTGTGTGTCCGATGAAAGCGTCTGGAGACTCGTTACGTCAGTCGGCAGCAGACGGACGTTACTCACGAGGGTTTCTGTCCAAAATTAGACGCTGAAAACTTAAAAACACGACCGCTGACTGTGATATTAAACACTGGATGTGAGAAAACTGTGGGAAAAAGCAAATGCACGAACGAGTCTCTGAAACTTCCGGTTTTTCAGCCGTCGAGATATTTTTAGTTTCATGCACCTGCACGCTTGTAATGGAGCTCAGTTCATCAAGTGGATGGAACCATTTTGTGAACAGATAGGTTTTCACTGCAGATATGAAAATGTTTCTGCCTTTTCCTGTGAAACTGAAACTAACTTATTCAGACTCGAGTGATTGTGCAATCTATAAAATACCAGGAAACAAATCCTCCACTGATCTTTCAAGCAATCTTTGTTAATGAGATACAGTACAAGTACTTAACATTGAGCTGCTTGCCGATATGAATACTTTCCCCTGCTTGAAAAGAAGAAATTCAAACCTTTGGAATTTGTGGAGTCGTGTGTTTCATGTGCTGTTGGCTTGGTAGCGTGAAATATTATGAATTACACGTACGAGTACATATCGGTGCATCCCCACTATCACATAAAGTCAAGAAAGAAAACCACACATCTTGGGAGTGTTGAAAAATGACAAGTACCAAAATTGGTTGCGCTTAATTTTCGGTTGCTCAACGAATCGATTGATTGACAAACTGTTTCAGTTATTACCTCATGTTTGGTTTCGGTCGACCGGGTGAACGAATCAAACAGTTTGAAGGAAGTCACCTTGTGCTTTAGTAAACTGAAGGACAGGTCTCACTATTGGGACAAAACCACGGCTGTAATAATAATTACACTATCAATTCATGCACCGATTACTCTTTTGATTGATTGAGGAATTGTTTGTTGTATAAAGAAGTGGAAAAATGTGTCACAATTTCCGAGAGGAACGGGTGAAGTCAGCTTCTGTCGACAAATCTTCAAATTGAGTTTTACAGAATCTGGAATTGAATCTTTACTACTTTTATGACGCAAACTCCTTTTTTTTTCACCCTTAAGAGTTTTAGTTGCTGATCACGTTACATCACTGGTCTGCTGAGCTCGGGGAGTTTCCCCACTGGCCACAGCTCTTTAAAAACAACCAATCGGCATCAACAGCTTCTATTATAGCAACTTCTTTTCCCCCTCAACAAATCTTTTTGAACAAACATTAGTTATTTTCCACAGAAGATCGTCAACAGTATTCACCCTGTGGAACGCTGCTCTCTGCTTGTGTGTGTGTGTGTGTGTGTGTGTGTGTGTGTCGGAATCAGCTGATCCTGACATTAAACAGCTTCCTGGTACAAGCTCCGTCTCTATGTCTGATGGAGCCGATGTGCAAACATATAAAAGCTAGATGTTTATTAAGAAAATATAATTATGTAAATAAATCATTTTTAAAATCCAAGTTTTAACATTTTACATTCTGACTGCATCAGTTTCTCCAGAAAGTTGATTGTGATGATAATATGCGGATTGGTACTAAAATATTGATACCTACCTGTTATGTAATGAATTATAATATGGATATTTAAATTACTAAAATCAAATTCCATACCTTCTAATAACAGTGTTTGGTTTAACATCTGTAAAACTAAAGTAGCAAAGCAAAGTGTTTCTGGATTTTTCATCTTTTTTTGGTTATAAAGCCCAACCAATCGATTAATTGATAATATAATCTGCAGATAAATCGTATATTAGGAAAAACAACAACAAGAAACATGTAAGTTGCAGCCGTACAGTTAATCTATAATGTGTTTTATTCCTCATCTATCTGAAGAGGGCGATTTGTTTCTGAATATGAAGTTGAATTACATTTATATCTGGATGCGATGCGAACTGAAGGACATTGGTGCCTGAGCACAAATCTGAGTTAATATCTCCTGATTTAATAACAGAAATGAATTAGAAAACTGAGGCGGTTCTGTTCTTTCTTGTGCTCGTGTTTGTGATCGGCGGGACAGACCATAAGAAGTATTTTCTCTCGTTACAGGCCCCTAAGAACATCAGCCTACCCTTGAACTGCATCTCCCACTCCCTCACGCTCTCCATCTGGACGGCGTTGAGGTCGGACAAGTCGTCGTACTCGTCCCACAGGGCGTCTTTCTCCAGGCAGAAGGTGGCCAGGCCTCGCGAGGCATCCCGGCCCGCGAAAATGCCGTAAGGACCGTCTGGGACAGGAAAGACAAAAAGAAAAAAGAAGAAAAAAAAGGAGAAAGGTCAGGATGAACAGAAGTTTGAGCAGAGTAGATTATTTCTTACTCCACAATCATTCTGAAGGAGGCTCTTTCAAAGTTAATAGAACGATCTACGGAGACATATACAGTCAAACCTACGTCTGCTTCACATTAAACACATGCCAGAGCTGCCAAAAAGTGAGCCACTTGATTACAGTGCAGATATAAAGTGAGTTGTGGCTCCAGCATAAAAGAATCAGATATTCTTATGTTTTTTCTTCCTGAGTTACAGTGAGTTTACAGCATCAGCGCGGAGCTGTTATTGGAGCTGGACAATGGATTAATATGGACGTGATATTGTGATGTGAAATGTGATATTGTGTCTAGGATTCTGCTCTTACATTAAGAATTAGTTGAGGCTGCAGCGGTGAGGCAAGTTCTCTCATCAGGAAATCATACTCCCTAATATTGATATCAACAGGGCCCCCCAAAAATCCATATCGGTCAGGTTCTGACATTATAAAGCCCAGCGTTTATTCATGCCCTGTCCTGAAACTTTAACCGATAGAAATTCTGTAAAAACAGCTTCATTTTAACAACCGCCAGTCGAGGATATTACAGAGAAGACGTGCGTGACGTGGTATTCAGAAATCCTTTCAAGTCGCTGGTCGGAGGAAATCAGTTTGTACCGTGGATTTCTCTTCACGCACAACTCCCCCCGGGGGCCCCCTGCCCTGAAGTCCTTTTAGAAATCTTTTGTCAACTGTCAATAAGAAGAAAAAAAAAACCAACCTCTGACTAGCATGTGAACGCTCCGTGATGCCCTCGGGGATTTTTTGTCACCGAAGCAAAGTAAAGGCAGCTTATCAAGTCGAAGATTAGATGTGCTCTCGCCTCGAGCTGCAACAGTTAACCGATTAGTAATCGACTACTAAATAAATCACCAACTATTCTTAAATGTGATTATGTTCTGGTTTCTTTGCTCCTCTGTGACAGAAAATGAAATATATGTGGTGTGTGGATGAAGCAAAACATCACTGAGCAATGTCATTTTATGAAGTTTGGAGGAGAAGTGGAAGTAGCGTTAGTCTGAGTCCCACTGTTGCAGAGGGGACCACAGAGGAACGGCTTTTGCGACATTTTTAAATGCTTACCTAAAAGAAAAAAACATTTAATTGTACGCTGGAGGACGTATTCAAGCGTACTTCGGCCATGTATCACTGCGCCAACTCGCCGCCGTAACTTTGAGTTGAACAGCTGATTTGCGGAGTGATATTCTGCAGGCGCGAGTTAGCGCGGTGATACATGGCACGCTTGAAGAAAAGTGCAAACTTAAACGACTGTCTGGCAGAAAACTGAAGCAGTGAAAAAAATACGTCCTCCAGCGAACAATTGAACGTATATATATATATTCCTTTAGGTAAGGTTTAAAGATGGGGCGAAAAAGACGATCCTCGGTGGTCCCCTCTGCAACAGTGGGACTCAGACTTACTCTACTTCCACTTCTCCTCCAAACCCTGTTAAATGACATCCCTGATCACCGTCTCCATGCATAAGTATCTCATACAAGGGCTGCGCTTCTGTAGTGGTTTGCACATTCTCCCCGTGTGTGCGTGGGTTCTCTCCGGGTTCTCCGGCTTCCTCTCACAGTCCAGAGACATGCAGAATTGGGTTAGGTTCATTGGAGACTCTATATTTACTATAGGTGTGAATGTGAGAGTGAATGGTTGTCCGTCTCTGTATGAGGCCCTGTGATAGGCTGGCGACCTGTCCAGGGTGAACCCCGCCTCTCGCCCAATGTCAGCTGGGATTGGCTCCAGCCCCCCCCCCCCCCCCCCCCCCCCCCCCCCCCCCCGCGCGCGACCCTTAAATAGATAAAGCGGTAGACGATGGATGGAAGTAACTCATACAACCCCACTTCAAAATCTCTGAACTGTCCCTTTAAAGCTCCCAACTAGACTATTTGAGATGTGTGACCTCCTCCTCTTCCTCCTCCTGCTGCTGCTGCTGCCAAACTCCAGCGTGGCTCTAAATGTGGGAGTCATCCTGACCCATGGGGAGGAGGAGGAGGAGGAGGCGGCGGGACACTTCCGGGGCCAGGGACCTTCCTACTGTACCTTGACGTGACACACGAGTCTGCTGAGGAACTGTCTGTCTGGTGGGAGTCAGGTCACAGAGAACATGTGGAGGGGCAGGTCAGCCCCGCTTTGCAAACAAGTCAAATAAGTACATAGAGACAGACTTGTGATGCTCAAGACAAGCTTCGTGGTCTAACAGTGTCTTTTCATATTAGTTCGCAGGTGATCCTCTCCTGGCTGAGCTGCAACAATGCAGTTTCACTTTGAACTTAGCTGGAAAACACGTGTTTTCTGTAGAAAGAAACTAGCTCGTGCGTGCGCTGGCGAACAATGCTCGGATGTGACAGTGAGCGACCCCGGTTGAGTGATGCGAGCAGCCGCGCACACGGTGAGTCGGATCGGTGTCAACGAGCGGCGGCTCCCCAGACACAGACGGTTGCAGAGTGTCTGTGTCTGCACGTCAACATTAGCCCGCTGGCTAACAAGCTAGCAAGCTAGCAGGCTAGCCTAGGTCAAAACCTCCCCGCCCCGGGTGAAACTTTAACCGCCACCCCCCCAAAAAAAGTTGAATATGTTGAGCGAACACGAATATTAATGGATTAATAGATGCATAATAACTACAACACCTGCGACCCCTACAACTGCCGGGCTAGCTAGCTGGCTAGCTGACAGCTCGCGTCCCATTCAGAAACACAGACAAAAGCCAGAGCACTAGCTTAGCTAAGCTAAGCTAAGCTAAGCTAACCATAGCCCCAATTTTTGTTGGGGCGCTCCGGACAACTCGCTCCACAAGCGGGACATGACAGCTGCGTCGCCCCGCCTGTCACGGTCCCCAGTCCACCTACAGCCCCAGTCCCCCTTCTCCTTCTTCTTCTCCTTTGTCTTTGTTTTGTTTTTTTTTACCTTTGCCGTAAAACTTCTTGCCGCTGGTCACGTCGAAGATCTTCATGTTGACGGCCATCAGGATGCGCGGGTTCAGCAGCCCGTCGTACTCCCGCAGCTGCTCCAGCGTGAAGTCCCGCCGCCGCATCTTGGGCAGCGCCGCGGCCTCGTCGCGCAGGGCCGCGTCGGGGCCGAGCCGCCGGCCCCACCGCCGGTACGCCGCCACGCACGCCGCCGCCACCGCCAGCAAAACGCCGATGTTCAGCAGCATCGCGCCGACGCCGAGTCCGTCCGACTCGTCCGCCGCCGCCTGCCCGCCGCTGGTGTCCACCGGTCCGCTCGAACTGTCTCCATCGTCCGCCATACTGCACGGTGAGAGCCTGCCTGCCCGCCCCTGGACTGCTGCCGCGTTCACGTCCCGTCGGCGAGAACGGGATCAGCCTGTTACATCGTGTTCCTGGGTGCGGTGTCAACTTTTTTTTTTCTTTTTTCTTTTTTTTTTCTTATTGAACGAAGCATATTTGGCATTAAGATCTTCATATTAACCCTTAAAAACGCGAGGACCGGTTAAACAAGCGTCAAAAAACAAAACAAATAAATAATATGCAAAATAGATAATGATAAAAATAAAATAACAATCACATAAAAGATCATATACACAATATTTGGCTTTAAGATCAAAATAATAACCCTTACAAAACATCCAAGGCACATTAAGCAAGTGTCAAAAAATAACAAATAAATAATGATAAAATTAAATAATAATAACAAATGAAATCATATATAGAATATTTGGTATTAAGATCTTAATATTAACCCTTACACACACACACACACACAGGACTCAACCATTGTAAAAAATAATTCACTGATACTGATACACTTAAAGTGCAATTAACCAACTGTGCAATATTTAGATTTATTCTCCATGTGTAACTGCTGCTACTGCTCTGTATATAGTATTTATATATCTTTTTTTATATTTTCTGTTATATTTTGTACATACCTATTGCTTTTTTAAACATCTACCTATATTCTTCTGTCCACTTTGCTGCTGTAATGTCCAAATTTCCCCATTGTTGGACGAATAAAGGTGTATCTTATCTTATCTTATCTTAAAACATTCAAGGCACATAAGGATACATTAGACAAGTGTCAAAAATAACAAATAAATAATATGCAAAATAAATAATGATAAAATAATAAAAACTTACATAATAATGAAAAGGAAGATTCCCTGAGCGCATAAGAGGTCAAGGGGGTCAGTCTTCAAATATTTTCAAAGAATCATAAGCTCTAAGAAGAGATTTGGCCCATTTCCTTTTCATGAGCTTTAAGGAAATCGGGTCATTTTCATCAGAAAAACGTGGTTTCATTTCATCCATTTGATTTTGTGGATATAGAATTTTTGCTTGTGGAATCAGATTATTCAGTATAGTCAGTCTCAATGTCCGGGGTGCGGTGTCAACACACACCGCTTCCTTCAGCTTCACCGCTGCAGCCAATTGTGCTGTAACTGATAATTATTATAATAATAATAGTCACGTTCATTGTTGTCTGTAAAAATGGCAGCGTGCACGTGAAAAGTCTGATTTTCATTCACTGTATCGTAGAAGAGAAATGTGGCTGAGCACATTTGAAACATGTGATTTGTGATAGGAAAAATTAAAATAACATTTTTTTACACGCTCACATTCACAGATGCAAAAAGAGAAACAAAGCAACCAATTGAAAAAAATAAAACAAAACAATAAGAAAACAAAGATCATTTTTAATAAAGAGACACAATTTGACTTCTCAGAAACAGAAAACGGTCACAAAATGAGACAAAAGGATAATAAACAACTTATTGGACGTTTTACTTGAACCTAGGTGCCTTTTTTTATATCATGCAAAAATTACACAATGAACTACTAATTTAACTACTAATTTAATTAACCTACCAACATTTGTGAGCAGGTGTGAGGACAATAATTTAAATGTTAAACTATTGTACAATATTTGAACAATGCCAACATCTCCTGTACTGTATTATTAAAACTGTTGTTTTTTAACCTTGTGGTGTTTTACAGTGTAAGTTTGTGTCCTTATGAGCTTATCGCAGCACTCTTGAATTAAACAACACCGTATAATAAATATACAGAATAAATGAAGCTCAATTTATCGACTGAAGGCAAAAAACAACTACTTTGTAGTGGTTTGGATTCTTCGAAGCCAGAACTAACGTGTTACTGTTGTCGCACTTAAGTGGAAGAAGAAGTCCTCTGTAGAGAGCCACGTTGTATTTCCGAGTTGGGGTTTTTCCGAGGAACACCTGAAGGCATCCAAACACCCGCCCACCGCTGCTCATGAGTTGTGGCGTGAGTCTTTGATGTAGTTTGTCCTCCCATCGCGACCCGTAGTGTCGAAAAACGTATTGAATTACATCGACACTGAAATTACACAAACCTCAAAGTTTTCTTATTCATCAGTTCCTGTGATGTTTTTTATTCTGTAGAACTGTGATAAATTATGAAAGACGAAGCAAATTTAGGGCAAAATGTTTTCTAAAACATCAAAGGACATTTTTCTTCTTTTTAATTATTCGTTATGACCAAAAACCTTTTCATCGACTGTTTCATTAATTGTATAATTGTTTGACTTTGTTGTTTTTTTTCTGTGTAACCATTCTAATAAACTTGTATCAATCAGGCTCGACGAGTCTCCGCCAAGAACAGATCACGCAACACACAAACACTTTTGTACAATCAACTGTTATTTTATATATTTTTTTGCATTTTACAATTCATTGACATGCATTGCTTTTGTCCTAAAACACACTCAAAAAAAAAACATTACCGATAAAACAAATCACTTCTTAAAATCAAAAAAAAAAAAAAAAAAGAGTAGATAATTGAATAGCAAATGATTTTTTATAGTATTTACATTTTTTTTTCTTCTTTAAAATTCAACTCTAAAATCCTCTCTTAAGTCCACGGGTGAAGTAAAAGGAAAGTTAACGATTAAAGTGCTCTAGAGCACTAAGCTTCAAAAATATATAATACGAAGAAAACTTCCAAAGCTAAAAATATGCTGTAGTTTCATGAAGCTAGCTCACACCCATAATTCCAGCGCGAAACTTTTTTTTTTGTCCTTTTTTTTTCCCCCAATGTATCATATTCAATAGCAAAAGCCATTTTTAAAAACTGCACTGATTTAACCCTAAGACTATTCCATCTTCAATCAAGTAAAAGGAAAAAATAAAACAATAAATTATTCTACCTCTGGGTGTAAAAACGGGACCTGAAAGTTTTTGAGTAAAACTTCCCTGATACATTTTCTCATTGTTTTGTTTTGTTTTTTTAATTTAAAAAGCCGACGTGATGTTTTTATCTGTCGGTCAAGACTGTCAGAAACATCAGGGCCTCGGCCGATGTTAAAACTTTGATTGTCGTGGTGAAGACGGAAGATATTTATGTCTGATGACACATTAAAAATATGTGGTGTCACTTTTAAACACATTCAAACCCCAAATAAAGAGTCTGGAAGACTTTTAAAGAAAAAGCTGAATTTGGCCTTTTTCTTTTTTCTTTTTTCGTCACCAATCCGGTTCGTCCTGGTGAATCAGATTAAGGCACAACGAGACGATCTGCAGCGTCTCTCTCTCTTTTAATCTTGGCAAAAAAACTAGAATCACAGTTGGACGGCTCGTCGCGGAGCCGAGCGGCCGACAGGTTGTGGAGATCAACATGCTTGTTGAAGAGTTTTGGCATCTTGAAGAGAACAAAATAAAGGCAAAATGCAGGGAATGCATTTCTTCTTTTTTTTTCTTTCTGTAAACATTATGAGCTGTCAAGGCTGCACAGATTCAAGCTCACTGCCTACTGCTTTTGCTTTTGCTTTGCTTTAAAATGAAATGCAACTGATATAAACGATCAAATTATGTCACAACCACGCTCAGTCTCTCTCTCTTCATACCCAAACGGTTCGACGCTGAGAAGACCAAAACGCTGGAGCTCAGAGCCGCCGCCTCGCTCTGCGTCTCTTCCATCCAACCCACACCTGGAAGGAGGGGGCTTCATTTATTCGGTGTGACACTCTTCTGTTGCTGCTGCTGCTGCTGCTGCTGCTGCTGCTTCTTCCCGCCACCGGACTCCGACTTCTTGGCCTGGGCGGCCGCTCCGGCTGCTGGTTTCGGTACGTTTTCTTTGGGTGCAGCGGCGGCGGCAGGTTGCGCGGCGGCGCCGGAGGATTTGGCGGCCGCCTGCGCCGGCTTTGAGGTAGTGTTGGAAGGATGTCGCCGACGCCTCCCCTCGTCCCCGGCCGAGGACGAGTGGCGTCTCCTCCTGCCTCCCTCGTCTCCCGTCGGGGGCTGCAGGAGCGAAAAAGTCAAAGGTCGGCATGTTAATTGCAAGAAGCCGTTGAGGTTTATCAGAGGTCACGGGGACAAACTGGTGTAAACCATGAAGACCCGAGGGCCTTCTGGGAAGTAAAAACCACTCTGGCTTTTAGTGGAAATCGCTGCCTCTGCTTCGGAGAAGTGGTGATTGTGCAAACAACAAACCTGTTTGTCAACACTTTCAGTTAAGTTCTCTATCTATTGAAACAGCGATAATGAAAAGTGAGAGCAGGTATTTCTTTTCTCAGGGGCTGGCGACGAGGCAGAACTGTTCCTGACGCTGAGCGTCATTAACTATGTTAGTGTGAGAACCAATCAGGGAGTGAATGTGGGCGACAGACTCAGCGCTTCCTAACGCCTCTGGTTTTCCCTGTCCAGCCCGAAACGTAGCCACTCCCCCAATTTCCAGAGTTCTACGTATTACGAACTGGTAAACTAAGTCAAATGAAACGTCCGAGTCGTGACTTGCAGAAGCACGTGGCTCGATGGAGCTCAGACGGTTTTTAATATTTTGTTGACTCTTGTGTTTGTTGTTGGACACTCACCACCACCCTGAAGTCCTCCAGGTTCTTGAACTGGGAGAGGTGTTCCTGCAGCTTCGGGTCGATGGGCTGATTCTTCATCTTTGAGTATTTCAAGAAGGCCCAGAACTTCTCCAGTCCGTACAGCTGACCTGGAGGAGGAGGAGGAGGAAGAGGTTTCAACACTTAGAACACAGACGAACATCATCATTTTCTCTGAACGTTTCTCTTTGATTTGTTCAGACAGAACTTCCTCGGAGCTGTTTCTAAGTTTGTTTTGGTTCAGGTTAGGATTTTTCCTGGAACCTTGGATCTAAACTGGACCTTGTTCACCGGACCTCTGGGTGTGTCGGGTGACAAACTTCATTTTAACCTTGTAAGCTTTTCAAGAAGGCCCAACTGTAAAAATGGAAAACAATGGGTATGGAAACAACTCTGTGTCTTCTTAGATCAATGTCAGATCTAGGTTCCACATCCCACATTCTGAATTTGACAAATTTCAGCAACTTCTTCCAAGTTGATCTCAATGAATTTCAACTTTAAAAAAAAAAAAAATTGGTACTTTTTTTGAATATAAATGTATATCTGAATTTTTGGCTGGAAAAATTTGACAACTACAAATTCAAAGATAAAAGGGAATTCAGGCCCCATTAAGTGAAAAGGACTAAAATATTTTACTTTCAACATCAACAATGAATCCATAAACTATTTTAATTGGTGTCTTCATTATCTTGAGTGGTAATGACTCGTGTACAGTGTGTGCTGGTAAACACTTCCTGTCTGGTCTTGTTTGCACAGTTTTCAGGTGAAAAACAAAATAACTGAGTTGGAAGTGAACGAAATGGAGAAAAGGGGACTTTTACAAATGTTAATCAAAGTCATCATCCTATGAAGCGGAGCTGTATTCACATATAATCACTCAGATGTGATGGATTTTCATCTTAATGAAAAATATTCAGACTTTTTAAAAATTCTTAAACATATACATTTTATTTTCTTACGTTAGGAGGTTGGTTCTATTTTACTTTTACTTATTCGTATTATCCAGATTTATTAAATTTCGACTGCAATATGACGGGACTGACACGTTACTCTCAACGCGGGCATAGTAATGTATTCATTATATTCTATTATTTTTCTCTATTGTTGTTGGTTTAAGTGTCAACAGCGTTTTGTTGCACTGGATGAAAAGAAGTGAATGAATAAAGTGTTAAAACTCAGTTTGTTTGCATGGTCACTTTTCTGATTTGATACATTACCTTTCTCAAAGTCCTTGAGAGTCTCTTCTTGAAAGTCCTTGAACAGATCCAACCTGAACCTCTTCTCCAAACCGTAGCTGTAGTATCTGAACAGACACTCCAGACCGTACCTGCGGGGGAGGAGACACATGTTCACCTGAACTCTGACCTCAGACACACGTCAACAAACCACCCGACTTCTACACACAAGAACATTCAAAGTTAAAATCTGCCAATCTTTTTCGTGAACCAGCCCTTTTCTCACAACGTGTCACAACAGAAGCTTTATCTCTATTATTAATGACTTTGATTGAACGGCCGACGAGCGGGAAACCGGACGGACGAGTCAACCGCTCTCTGGTTACATTGCGTCCGACGCACCAACAGCTGATGTGAAAGTGTAAACTCACACACCCTGAAACTACAGTCGCAGAATGTGGCCTTGGCAGATGTGGGAATGTGCCTGTGGCAGACGCTGCCGCCGAGAGGAGGCACAATGAGGCTCAAGCACAAACACACGCTGACGGGATCAGGAAATGTGTAAATCAGCCGACCGTTCGCAGTCAAAAGTGTGAATGTGCGTAAACATCATAAGTTTGTTAAATGTTTTTTTTTTTTTAACCTTCATCAACGAGGTTACGTTTTCATTGTAATTTGTTTGTCTGTTATGTCAAGTTCATACTAATTTTCTGCTTGCTGACAAATTCTGGAGAAAACGATTTCCTGTTTCACTTTTCTGAATCAGGGTTTACAAACTAGCGCCCCCTGCTGCTGTGTGGAGGCATTTCCTCTCACGCAGGCGCAGAGCGGACGAGCTAGTTGGCTGTCTTGGCGCCGTGTTACGGGTTCACGGGCGCTTCTTTGTCGATGTGAGTTGTGTGACTTCGTTTGGGAGTGTCACCACCTTAAAAGATAAATTACACATCTAAAGAAACGGACCAACTGCTCGTCTCCAGGCCTCATTTTCACCACAATCTGGTGCGTGTGAATATGAATATCTAAGCCTCTACATTTCCTGCCTCATGAAATATGACAGCTCAGCATTTCTTCATCACCAGACCACCTCACCTGTTGCTTTCTTTGGCGTCTTCCACCGCGTACTGCTTGAACTCCTCGTACATCTTCCTGTTGAAGTTGTCCCTCAGGAAGAAGGACCAGAACCTGAACAGAGTGTTCATCTCCTGAGACTGGCCGATCCCCAACCGTTTCCTCTCTGGAAAATAAAAAAAATAAAAACGTCCCTTTAGTTGTCAGAGACATCACATCCTGTACGATCGACGTGAATATGATATTACACAATTGGTGCAAAGGAAAACAACAACAACAACAACAACAACACTGAGGGATTTTTTGGGGGGGGTTCTGTACCGTTAAGGCACCGCCGGCGGTACTTGTGGTAACCCTGCTGGGTGAAGCCGTTGTCCCTCAGCAGCTCGTGGGATGGATGCCAGAATTTGGGCAGCGACTGGGGGGTGCAGCCGTAACTCCCCGTCAGCGGAGCTCCTTCTGACGGAGACGCGTTGGAGCTGCTGTGGGAGGTGGAGGACCAAGAAATATCGCTTGAGTGCCAAGGTACAAAATACACGTCTTTAATGTCATGTTCTTGAGGATTTAGACCAGCGGTCGGACCTGATGGATGAAGAGCGCGCCCGGTGTTCACGCGAGTCCATCACCCAGCCGATGTGAGCCTCCTGTGGAGGGTTGGAGCTGTGGCGTGTCTTCTTCTTCCTCGGCGTCTGCATCGAAAAAAATATATAAAAATACAGATTCACACACACACACACACACACACACACACACACACACACACACACACACACACACACACACACACACACACACACACACACACACACACACACACACACACACACACACACACACACACACACACACACACACACACACACACACAGAGAAAGAGAGCTCACCTGTCCATCGACGGCGCCGCTCTCCTTCATGACGGGGTAGAAGCGCGGCGTCTTGGTAGGGTCCTGGCGTCCGGGGGTGCGAGGCGTTCTGGGGGTCCGGGGCAGGTGAGTGCTGGGTGACTCTGGGACCGTTGTGGGCAGAGAGCGGGACAGTTCCGCTGCGTTGTCCACTGGGATCACAAAAAAGAACAATGAAAATGAACCTACTTGATTATCATTTATGGATCAGCAGGTCAGACACCCACAGCGGCTCCATCGACCCACCTGGCATGGGAGGAGGTGGCACTTCCTGGTTTGGGTCAACGGGCACTTTGGGGGTGAGAGTGTCGAACTCATCTTTACTGATCACGTTCAGCTTCTTGAAAGGCTCCACTTCCTGATGAGGGACAGAAATAAGAGTAGTCAAAAAAAAAGAGTCAGAGGAGTTTGCTGCAAGAAATCGAAGATTCATTTTCCTGAAAAAAATTACAAGTCACCAGCAGAGTAGGGTCTGACTGGGTTTTGCCAATAATTTCCAAGATCAGGTGAATTCCGAATTCACAGGGACCTGATTCGATTTCGTATTTAAATCAGTATCTGTATCACTATTATATGTATATATATAAATATATATATATATATATATCTCAGCAATTTTTGTGTCAATAAGACCTTATACCAAATGTAAATATGACCAACACCTCAGGAAATAGAGGATTAGTTCCGATTGTCTAACAAAGCTTTTGTTTAATTAACCGCAGAGGTTTGGACACACACAGAATACAGACTCTGTGTTTGTGTGTGTGTGTGTGTGTGTGTGTGTGTGTGTGTGTGTGTGTGTGTGTGTGTGTGTGTGTCCTGAACATTAAAGCTGCGACAGGCAGAAAAGGGGAGTCGGAACCCTGGTATAGTGCAAAAGTACTAAAAAGTATCAAAAGGTGTAAAATAAACCTTTAAAGATCCTGACTATTGTATTGTATTTTAATTTCACGCAACGACTTGAGAATATAAGACATTTGACAATGATCTTTCTGTCTTGTATGAATTTAATAATTTCAAATCAGTTATTATTTTCACTTGTCCTCTTTAACTTCTAAATCATACGTAGTTTTCATCTGTGCAGAGGTATTTCGATTTGAGCTGAACAAACAGTCAACTAATCGATAAATGTAATTATTTCTTATATTATTTTATTGAAAAGATGGTTTTAGTTATTCTTGAAGAAGAAAAACAAATATTTCCAGCTTATTAAATGAGAGGATTTTGTGCATTTCTTTGTTCTACATTATAGTAAGATTTACATTTTTAGATCTTGGACTTTTGGTCAGACTATTTATTTTTTTTAGGATTTAAAAAAATTTCTGGACAGAACAATGATGAAAATAATCTTTACTGGCATCTCTAGTTTTAATTTGGATTCTTCTGAGTTTTTGAATAATAGTTCAACTGTAAACATGAACAGTCATAGTGTTGCTGCCCCACACTCAGGTTATGGCTGTATATAATAATCAGTCGACCTCTCGAGCTGTTGAACCTGATAACAGAGCAACGTGGTGGTAAAAATACTCAACGTATCTGCGGCTGCAGGCCTGTGACACACAGCAGCTGTGAGCTGCACTTCGAACTTTACACGAGCGTCGCTGGGAGGAGGAGAGCGAGTAAAACAACCAGGTGACCTTGGTGGGTGTGTGTGTGTGTGTGTGTGTGTGTGTGTGTGTTCAGGCATGACGTTTCCCACATTTTGCAACATCACCGACGACCTTTGATTCCCAGAGCCAGCTGACCACGCTGAAAACTCCGTAACCCCTTTTTTTTTAAAGAAATAAATGTAGAAATACAGAAATTGCCTTTTTCCGTCGCAAACTTTATTTATTTGTCCTTCATAACGTTTGTGTTTAAATGTTACCCCAAAAAAAGTCCCATAAAAAATAGTAAAGAGTTTAGTTTAAGCAACAATGTCACTAATTTAAGAAATTAAATACATACAAAAAATATAAAAAATTCTAAATGTCTTAATTCTTTTCGTTCCTGGTTATTTTAATACCGTGTGGCCCGAAGCTTTAATTTACCCACGTCATGAGCAGACGACCCGTCACTGGGCCGGACAGACAGACCAGTGACTGGTTAATGAGTTGGCCCCGAGCCACCGGGCCACCGGTCGTGTCGGAGCCTGAGCTCTGGAAGCAGCTGTGTGACACATGTGTCGTCTGGAGGATCGTACAGTTCGGTGGGAGAGTTTATTTTTGTCCTCCTGTTCCACAAGTGTGAGGTTTAACGGCTCTGCCACGTAACTCCAACATCCACTGATCCCATGAGAACCTGCGGCGTCGAAGCAATCGACAGCTCCAAAGCCGCTAATACTAAAATCTTGCGGCGAAACCGTTTTTGCCTGCCAACGTTATATTAATATTTGATCTTGTTTTATTTGTGTAACTCATCTTATTTACCGTCTTATCAAGATAAATAATTCAGATAAGATACATATTAGCTCAAACAAAAAACTATTGATGCCAAACATCAAATGGCAAATTCATTTTTTCTTCCTCACCTTGACGCACTCGACCGGCTCCTCCTCCTTCCACAGGCCCTGCTCGTAGTAGTACAGCCCGTCGTTGATGGCCTTGGCGAGGTCGGCGGTGAGCCGGGCCCGGGACTCGTGGCTGCCCGTGCGGTCGCCGCTGGGGTGCTTGCGCATGTACGGCGGCGTCTGCGTGACGATGAGGATCTTGTTGACGTCCTGGTCGTCCATCTCGTAGTCCGAGTCGTCCTCGTCCGACCAGTCAGTGAACTTGTTTTTCCTGGGCGCCATCTGCTCCATCTCCTCGTCGAACAGGAAGTCCAGCTCCTCCTGGTCGGGTGCGGCCGGCGGCGCGGCCTGGTGGCTGGGAGGAGGCGTCTTGCCATCTCCCTGGATGATACAGAGAAAAGACAGGAGTGCGTTTAACTTCAGGATGGGACGACAGAGAAGAGACTGGATTTGAAATGGCTTGCTGCCATTTTCGTTAATCTGTTTCGATATTTTTTAAGGAGCACAACGATGCCCCGAGCATTTTACAGACAATTTACTATTAATTTTGATGTCAAATATGTTTGAAGACAAAAACTCGTATGTTGTGTTATTGTTTTGTGTTAAAAGAGACATATTCAGCTTTTTATTATTACATGTTATTATATTATTAGTCATACTTTGGATAGAGTTCGTCTCTACAAGGCGTGAAACTTCACTGTAAACTGAAGTGAGCGTGGAGCATTGGAGGAAACTTGACGATTGGTGACTTTCTTCCCTCTGGGTGAATTTGAAAGGTTGAAAAATAAATAAATTTGCACATTATCGATGAGGCTGAGGGAAATATGGATATCATGGTGAGACATGAAATGAATGACGAGCATCGAGGGAAGGAAGGCGGGAGCCGGGAGAGGACAGGCTGAGTACTCAACTGCAGAGGGGAGGCGGTCGGGTGGCAGCGCTGAGGGAGGAGAGGAGTCGACTACACACACATCATCACTGACATGCTGCCGGGCAGAAGATGGAGGACACGAAAAAAAGAATAGAAAAAGAAAGGACAGACGGAGAGGAGGAGACAACAGATGAACACGGAGGAAAGAAAAACAGAAAACAGGCAAATGGAAACAGAAAGTGATGATGGAAGGGATGAAAAAGAGAAATATGATATTTCTCCTAAATATGTCTTTCACTTTGAAATGTCAAAATGAGTTTCGAAAAGATATTTGATTTGTTTTTTTTGTATTTTGTTTACAGCTGACAAGAGGATCCTGGAATTTTTTAAAGTCCATGAAAATTTCCTGTTTCACTGCCCACTCACATCCTGAGGCAATGTTAAAAATTCCTTTGGTTAGTCCGTTGTTATTTCCTGTTCTCAAAGATTGTCCCTGAAGGCCACCGTACATAACTCTACAGTCAACATGACAGTAACAGCTTCTAGTTTCTGTAGCTTTGATTGAAAACTAATTTTCCCCACACTTTTGGCTTTTTATTTCTCAGGGTTTTTTGAAGAGTATACTCAAAGTAAAGTAGCAAATCAGGAAACATTCAACTAAGCAGTCAAGAGGATTATAATCTAAACAAGACAGATAATTAGCAACTGTAATTTGGGGGTAATGTTGCTGATAATGTGACAGTGTGTGCACACAGCAGTGAGGGACAAAGTTCAAGCTAGCAAGATAAACCTGCAAACAATAATCCTGAAGTGTTTCCTTGTTGTTTTGACCTGGAGGTTTGTTTACAACCTGTCTGAGCATGTGGCTGCTCTGTTTTCTCACCTGTGTCACTTTATGGCTCTTTTGAAACCTTGTGACCATTTAGTTTTTGGTGTTTTTTGTTGCTGCAGGATTACAACAAAATAAAAAGAGGTGGTATAATGGTGCGTTCACACCAGCCGCGAAGCGAACTTTGAAAAAAAAAAACAACAACCTGCCAACATCCCCCCGTTCTCTTTGGGACACTGATGCCGGAAGAATCTTTCCTACGAGAGTTTCTTTCACGTTCTGTACCTTTGCCTTTCCTGAGGGCTGCTTGTGGCGTTTCTCAACCTGGATCCAGGCGTCGGGGTCCGGTTTGGGGGCGGGGTCTTCGTCTTCTTCTTTACGGCTGTCTGTGGCGGGTAGCGACTCCTGACCTGAAGACTCGGCCGAGTCCTCAGAGCCCGCGGACTCTGGAGGAGTCTCGTTCACGGGCGATGAAGCTGAAAGGACCCGACACATCAAACTAACACTCGAGACATCACACTGTCAGTTCTCGTTTAGGCGACGAGGCGCTGAAGTCTGGAATCTCCACACAGTCTGCAGCGCTATACGTGTTCAAACGTGATTAAAGAAACACGGAACGTTTACGTGAATGTGTTTATTGTTGAAAATAAGCCTGGTGAGCCTTTTTGTTAGTTCACGCGTGAATATACAATATATAATATATTGAAATATGGTTTTATGAAGCAGTAAAATCTACCTCATGTGCACACTAGAGGTAAAATTAGCCGAAAAGTAGTTTGAGCTGTTAATGTCAAAAAAGTTTTGATAATCTACGAATCAAGTTCTAATTTTATATGAAGGACAAAAAAAACAAATAAACAATTCCTGTTTTAGGTTGTTGTTTTTTTACGTGAATATTTGCTCCGTTTCTTTGTTTTATAGGAAAACTATAAGAATTTCTTTGAGACCGTTTTGTCGGACAAAATAAAATAAATCAAGGAAAATAATCTGCAAAATAAACATAACCTAACTTGCGGAGCTTGTGCACAATTTTTACTAAGTCATACTAGGGCCAAAACCCATTAATAGATTCATGGTTTGATCTATAACATGATAAAAATGTCAGAAAATGGTGGAAGTGAGTTCAAGATGCCAAACATATTTAATTTACAGTGACATATCAGAGATAAGAAGCAAATACTTTTATCTGAGAAGTTACCATACAGAACTAATTCAAACTCCTGGATTGATTACTTGAGTCCACAAAGGTGTAATAATCAACTCGACTACTCGTCTCGTCGAACACTGACCTGAGTTCGTGGAGCTGAGGGTCTGTCGGGGAACAAACTCGGGACAGTTGATGAGCTGGGAGAAGTCGGTGCGCGGGGAGCCCACGACGGCAGGCGTCGGGATGGGCCAACGCTCCGGGTCAATTTTACAGCGAACTTTGTCGTCCACCAGCTCGACCTCCTTGCTGCTCTTCAGCGCCTGGAGAGCAGGAGTCATTAACACCAGGACGGACACACCTCCACATATCACAAGATGTTGAATATCTTCATTTTCATCTCTACAAATATGATTCTTGACCTAATCACCTCTTTATACGATTAAAGATTAAAGCAGAAACACGACTGTAGACGCTGTCGTCAGATCTCTGTGTCCCCAAAAAACAGGAAACATAACCTCGAGCCAAACAGTGACATGCACAAGATTAAAAATGAACTAATCCTCAGAAGCAACAGAGCGAGGATTCTGATTCGTGGGCACCCCCAAAGAGACCGATGATGATGATGATGATGATGATGATGTGATCGTACCTCCATGATGAGGCTGACGTCCATGGTCAGGGCCTGGACCCGGTGGAAGCTGGCGATGAGGGAGATGGGGAGGAAGCCCTGCACGTCCATCTTCCTCCTCAGGAAGAAGTCACGCTCCAGGTTGTGGAGGCTGAAGTAGTACTCGCTGGAGGAAGACACAAGCACGGTGAAACGAAGGGTCCAACAATAACATCTTTTGATTTTGAACAACAACAAGATCCCTAGATAGTGGCATCGGCTAGTACGCGACTTTACATACTGATCCAATATCACGTCTTTAGTTCCATCCAGAAAAAATTTCCAGCGTGAAATATTACCAAATTGCTAACATTTTCGTTAGTTCTTGCTAACGCTACACTACCGGAAATTCTTCTTCTTCTTTTCACTGCTCTAAAAACAGGAGTTGCGCTTTACTGTCACTGGCAAGTATCTGTTTTTAGAGCAACGAAGAAGAAGTGATTCCCCGTAGTGTAGCGTTAGCTAGAGCTAACCAAATGTTAGCAATATGGCATGTTTACATCTCATTTTAGGTTTGACCGTCGCCATTCTACACGGCCGACGAAGGCAGGAAGCAGTTGTTGTTTATTTCTACATTTATTTATTTGTTATACATTTTTATAATTTTATTTTTGTTGGTTTTCAGTTATGACTGTCAAACTAGATCATAAAAGAAGTTCTATGACATTTATTCTCTGTATGTGTCTGTTTAACTTGAGACAGGCCAAACAACAATGACAGTAATCTTCACTTCCATACAGGGTTAGTAGCACACAGCCGTTAAAATATGTTATGTAAGTTATTTTTTTAATGCACTGGTATCTGATCGGTACACGATATCGGTCAATAAGTCCAGGTATCAGGAAGAGGAAAAATGGCATCGGAACATGTCTGAAAATGCATCACAGTTTCTTATAGATGCCTCAAATAAAATGTGGACTCTCCTGACGACTACAACCCAAAAATCTGCAGTGCTGGAAATCTTTCTCCGACTTGTCACAGCACTTTAAGTCACCGCTGCATCAGCGTGCACGTACGAACACGAGCGTGCACATGGAGCTCAGCCCCGCGGGCGAGAGAGCGGTGGTGGTGGTGGCTTCATGTGGAGTAACGTCGGTTGAGTGAGCAGCCTGAATAAACGCTGCCCGAGACGAGAGAGAAGACAAGAATGCGTCTCCTCCTCCTCTCTTAAAAGTTTTTTTTTTTTTTTACATTTCCTTGCCCAGGCCTGCATATAATTCATCCACTGCCCCCTCCCAGAGGCTATATTTAGGAGTCCACCACACCGGCCACTATTCTGAGTCAGCTTCAGGAAATGAGGCCAATCTTGTCAGACAGACGCAGGGTGAACACTGCCCCCTGCAGGACACGTCGTGAACCAGAGGAGCTCTACTGTACTACAGCTTATCAGTCGCTCTCGCTCACACCTCTGATCTCATCTGCTCTGGTGGTTAAAACTTAGCTTTTCCCACCTTGACCTTCTCAGGTACAGTTTTCCAACATACTGATAAATGACTGAGGCTGAAATGGCATTACTTTGCTTCACTGTAGAGCTAAAAAGGTCGGACAGCCCCGTGAATTCGTTTTTTTTAATTAAGGTGTGGAGGAGATGAGTTTCATGCAGTTAGAAATATATTTTTATCACAGTATGAGGTCTTTAACAGCGAATATCAGATTCTGTGTGGAATAAAATAGTGGGAGCCAAAACTGTATGTGGATTAACAGGTGGAACAACTAATCATGTATTAAAGTTCCAAAACCATGATTTTTAGGACTGAGGTTGATTTTTTGTTATATTTTTTGTTTTGTCTACTACTGTCTATTAATTATTGATCTAATAGCAATTTTCCTTTTCAATCAATTCAAAAGTTTTGATTGCAGAAAAGGGAGTAACATCTTAATCACAGCTTCCAAATGTGATACTTTTTTAAATGTCTTCTTTTGACTGTTCAACAGTTCACAACATAAAAAATATGACATTTGCTATAATATAAGACAAATATTCCTCTAATTTCAGAGCCTGGAACCAGTGACTGTTTAGTGTTTTTCTAGAAAAGTGATTCAAGAGATTTAGAATAAAATTCTAATCATAAATTGACTAATTGTATTCATTCATACGTCATCAGTGATGAGCTGATGGTGATATTGACATTAATAAAGGAGAAGTTTAAAAATAAACTGATTGATCTGCTATTAAATATGTTGGTAACAGATGTAAAATCCTTCACAAACTCTTTCCCACTGACTACAGCTGTAACAACATTCATGGATAAGATAACTAACTCATTCAATCGATTCTTATTCTAATTATTGGATATAAAAATGATGATTAAGACTCATTTGATCATTTTGAAAATGGACCAAATGGGTCAATGCTTTGCAGACAATTTAACAGAAAAGGGGAAACAGAAGTTGTCAGATCCTCACATTTGACGTTTGATGTATTCCTTCAGCAGCTTCTCGTCCACCGTGTACATCTGGACCTTGTTGCTGTCACCGTAGTAATAAACCATGTTGGTGCCGAACTCTGAGGGCCCCTGACCGGAGCCGTCGGACGACTGAGTGTCCCGGAAGCTCTGAGAGAAATCATAACGACCTGCGAGAGCAGACATGAGAAATGAGTGACTGCTGCGCATAATGTAGGAAATTAAAACAAAATACATTTCATAATACTTATCCAGGTGAAGAAAAAGGAACAGCCTCGCATTAAAGTATTGTTTTCTAGTAAAAAAAAAAGTGAGGAGAAAGATTCTAAGACGCTAAACTCAAAGCTTTTCAGTACGGAATTAACAGACCACGAAAACAGAGACGGAAAACATTATGATGTGTAGGCAAAACTTTTTTCTGTTTATTTTTTTTAACATGCCTCGTCCACGTCCTCTCCCGCGGCCGCGGCCTTTCCCTCGGCCTCGTATTCCTCCGCGGACGCTCCCGCCGTCGCTCCGGACGCTGGCGGCGTCGTCGGCAAAGTCCCGCGGTTCTCTTCTCCAACCTGTGAACGAGAAAACGGGACAAGCTCAGTGTCGGCTAGCACAGAAAAACTTCATGTAGTGGTTAACAATTCTTTAACAGATGTACAAAAAACATGACAATTATCACATGGACCTTCTGTTTTGCTGCTTCAACAATTAAAAACCTCAGGTCAAAGTTTATCAGAGGAGATTTAATTTCATCAGTTTGATCACAGCTCTGTATTTACACCATGCTGCCATGCCTTAGTGTGGAGAAGAAGCTTTACAGGCTCTGGAAAGACAGGTGGTAAGCAAACAGGAAGTGATGTCAGAGCGGCGGAGGCTAAAAAGGTGAAGAAGAACAACAAAGAGGCGGGAAGAGAAAACAACAGCGAGCTGCTGGACACTTACTCCTGTTGCTATCATGCGGCCTGTTATTATGGAGCGTATGTTTGGGCGACGTGGGGTCGGGCGAGTCGCCGGTGGGCTCGGTGTCTGAGCGCGTCGGGCCCCCGCCGGGCGTCTTGTCGCCGTCGTCCCGGGACACTTCCTCCAGCGGCAGAGAAACCCACTTACGTTTGTTACCTGACGATGATGGCACACACCGAAAACAAGAGCGTGAAGAGTTTTGTTCCAGAACGGAAGTGAGACTTCAAAATAAATAAAGATCCACCGGTGACGGGACGTCAGCGCGATCTTGTAAATACAACAGAGCTCAAACACTTACAAAATGAAATAACATTTAATGAACTTAAAGGACCTTTTGGGGTAAATTATTCTTAAAATGTCCCTCAAATTAACACTTAACTTTTCCAGATATGGACTTATAATGTTGAGGATCAAATCTGATGAGTTTTGATGTGACACAAAATAAAAGTGGAACAAAAAATTGCAAATTTTAAATCTTTAGATTTTCTTTGTCGAGGCTCATGAAGTGACTCAACTTGCAACTGTGACTGTGAGGTCGGTGCCAGCTCATAAACCTGACTTATTACTGATTAATCAATCTTGCTCTCGGGGGAATTTAGAGATACGAATCAGTCGGCCAAGTTATGACTTGTTTCCAGAATGTAACATACTAGAGCTCAACCGGTGCCAATACTGAAACTAGGGAGTAAAAATAAATTCCAAAGGGTAATGATTCCTAAGATGTCCTTATCAAAACTGCACGGGACGGAATTAGTTATAATTTGACGTTAAATTATCTCGTCTAATTTTGGAAACAAAACTAATCTGCGTCATTTAGACCTGACGGAGGAGCGGTGCGTCGCTCCTTAGCCTCCACAGAGGTGTCTAACGATTAGAGTGAATCAGTAGAAGTGCCACAAAAAAGGTAAATCACAGCGGAACATGCAACAATCTGCAGTTTCCAACCACGATCAATATTGTTATCGACATGCTCGCTGGATGCAGCAATCGAGGCAACAAATCATCAGTGTGCGGTGAAAGACGAGATTCTCCTGACTTGGTTTCACCTGATGGTCTGAAAAACTATCACAAACCTTAAAATCACGTTTTTTTTTTTTATCTTGGTGTAAACAAGAGTCAACGTTTTGGAGAAGCGTCTTCACGACACAGTGATGAAATGTGAATTCATTGATCAAACCCGATCCGGACTGCAGCAACCGTCACCAGCCGTTTTCTGATCATTTACAGAATTCTGTTGAACATGCAGTGAAAAGAAAGAAACAAAAGAAGTCTTCCTCACCCTCGCCTCCCCTCTTCTTCAGGGCGGCGCTCTTGGCGTCCTGTCCCACCTTCGACTCTCCGTCTTTGGGCAGCTCTCCCAGCGGGTCCACCTGGGCCTCCTGGTTCTCTTTGCTCTCGCCGCCGTCGTGGCTGCTCTCCGACTTCCTGTCCAGTCGCTCCCGCCTCTTCTCCTTGTCCCTGCGCGTGGAAGAAGGCTTCTTTCCGTTGTTGTTGAGGACATTCTGCTGTTGCTGGAGAGAAAATGGACAAGACACCGGGTTTTATTCAGGCCGTCAGATGACGGTTTAAACTTCATGCGGCCTTTTCATACTTTATTATTTCCCTTTTTTTCGTTTCTTTTTTTATTAAATGTGGCTGCATCTGCTTGATCTAAGTCCTTGGATTTCAAGGATTAAAGAACATACATTCACAGCAAATTCTTGACCGACATCATACTTCACTCTCATCAGAATACATCAGATTTTTTGGAAGTTTTTCTGAAAATCCACAAATCTTAAAAACTTAACTTCACTGATTCCAGATCAAAAAGTCTTCTAATGTACAAGTTCCCAGCGACATAATCTAATGTCCGAGAAAGAAATCTGAAAGGTCACAACATAACAATTCAAATAGAAGAATTGTGTTACAGACTATTAGGTTTATTTCTTTCTACATTTTGTTCTTGAGACACGTTCAAACATATGTTTTTAAGTCTCTAACCTGTTTTACAGGAAAAACTATTCAGTTTAACAACTTTAACAGTTCTGGTCATTAGGGAAATCTTAAGAGTCTACTTGCTCTTTACTGACAAAGAGAACTGAAAATGTTTTTTCAAGCACATATATGCAGATTGAGGAGGAAAAATATATACATACAAATTATCATACAGGTTCAAAACTGCACCTGGTTTTGACCCAGCGTTGTTTTAGTTTTTTTCATCTCGGTGAAAATAGTAAGAGAAAACTGACACATCTGGGTTTTTTTATTGCTGTCCTGATAACTACAGTTTGTTCTTTCTATTGTTCTGCTTTTTCAATCTATGGAACAATTTAATTTTTCTTAAATGTGGAAAACAACTTCAGGATTTATGACATTTGAAAAATAAAATTGTTTTAGAGAAATATTTTGGATAAAAATCAGCATTGAGGCGAACGAGTTGAAACTTCGACTTTACTAACATGTTTCTATTGCTCCATCTAGTGAGCAAAAATCTGAACAGCTTCTCTGCTAGCCCCACACACACACACACACACACACACACACACACACACACACACACACACACACACACACACACACACACACACACACACACACACACACACACACACACACACACACACACACACACAAACACAAACACAAACACACACACACACACACACACACACACACGTCGTACCTCTTTGGCCAGTTCACCAGGTGTGGGCCAGTTTGTGATATCGCTGAAGTCACTCGACTGTAAAAAAAAAAAAAAATTACAAAAACAAATCATCACTTTAACGTTCACAAGTCGACTCCGGTCACCTGAACTCATTTGTTTTAGCATAGTGTGAGTGGAGCAGGTACAACCGGGGGGGGGTATATTTTTAAAAAAGGAGGTCAGTGCTCCGTCTGCTGGGGAACTGCAAACAAGCGACGATAAACGGTCACTTTCCACAGTGTTGTAAGTTTGTACAATCTGATATGAGATCAAGGTTGGAGAGACGAGGGTTACAGTTACACTCAGGAGCTGCCCGGTGAGGAAAACCAGGAAATACTCATATCATCATCACACTAGAGCAGGGATGATATCCAAAAGGTTGTAGATTCAGAAACAAAAGTTACGTTTAACAACTCTTACTGTACTGAGCCAAAAGTTTGCCACCTTTGAAAGTACATATTATTAAAGGGACAGTTCGCCCTAAATTACATGTTCGTGCTTGTCGACTGAAAAATAAGAGGCCTCCTTCAACGGCTGCGTTTGCATTAACAACTCGGATATTCCTTTTACCAGGAATTAAAGCGGAGTTTTCTAGTAAACAAACAACAAACGCTGTTTACATTCAGAGATACTCGCCAGAACACATTGTTGCAGAGCCACGGAGTCGTAACTAACCTGTTGAATGGATTTCCTTCCTCATAAAACATCTGCTGCCTTTTTAAAAAAGTATTTTAGGTTTGTCTGTCGCTACGACATAGTTAGCGACAACGCGATAAGAACAAGGTCGTTCATTGGTTCACCGCTTTGCGCATTAAGGCGTCTAAAGATGGCAGACTATCGACGTAACAACTCATTGATTTTACACTTTTTTTATTTAATTGCTGCTTTCGCTTTTATTGCCACATTAAAATATCTGCCACTTTCAAAGGAAACGGAATTATGAATCTACTGTACAACTAATCACGTTGCGATTTCTTATCGTGTCGTAGCTTGTATTTTACATCTAGCCTTGTTGCTAGACGTCTTTGCTGCTGCACATTTTGGCCCATTACTGTCACCTGCTGTTAATAAGTCAATTGACAGGACTGTGTATTGCAACCACGACTCTGAAGTCATTTTTAAATGTCACATACTGACGACATAGCATTGGACAAAAAAAACTGGACGCAATTGTTTCTGACGGTTTGGCAAAAATTATATCCTGATGATGTGATCACAACTTCCTACACATTGTTTTCTCATCCAAATAAAGGATTCTGCAAAAATACTAAATATGTACTGGGTCCAGTAAAAAGTGAGGATTTGCATTTCTCCTGACCGTATTACAGCTGCAGTCAATTAATCGTTAGGTTGACGGATCGAAAATATTAATTGTTCTGAGGTTCCAGAAAACAAATCATCTGGTTGCAGCTTCTCAAATTGAAATATATTCCTGTTTTATTTACTATGAACGTAAACGTAATATTTTGGGGTTTTGAGCCATTGGTCAAAACAAAACAAGACGTTTGACTATTTGTTGACTTGTTGTAGAACAGGTGACAAATCAATTAATCAATAAAAAAATTAGTGGCAGCTTCAAACAGAATATGTTGGGTTTGACAAAACGAGAAAACTTTAGGTAGATCAAGTGAGAAAACTACCACCAGATTAATCCATAATTAAAATATCCATTTGGTGCAGGCTTCTGTAATTCAAAACTAACAAAACTAGTTATTCTGCTTCATACATACAAATAATTTGCCCTCATTAAATACATGAAGGTGGAACACAGGTGGAAGTCAGTGCTTTGAGCGCGAGGTGGATTATTTTGTGTATGATTTAGCAACTATGTGACATACATTTATAAAAAAATAAGTATTTGGGACACGCATTTTACAAATTGGAGCCAGGGGATAATATGTGAGACACCCTGAAATTCTGAGAAAAAAATACTCCAATATTTTCAGAAACTGTGAAGAAAAGCAAACAAAACAACCAGTCAGCAGTTTAGAGCAGATGCTGATTTCCCATCCTACGTTTCTTTGCCTGGCAGAACTTTACAGTGGTGGAACATGAACATGTGATCGCGTCAAAGAGTCAAACATGTTGGTTTATTTACAAGTGATACACAGGAAGAGCAGCAGCAACATTACTTATGATTTCCAAGGGGTTTTGGGGGTAAAAGTTAAATTAAAAGGCACAAATTCGGATCTGATCTGAGATGACAACAGCACGAAAAGGGGAAAAGCTGCTGATTGTCATAATGAAACAACACCTGTCATCTTTATGGACACGTCATGTCTGTGACACTTTAACGGTTTAAACAGATTTGGAGTAAATAAAGTAGTTGAAGACCATTACCTTGCTGGATTTTCTCATGCGGGGCTTGCTGGCGCGGACGACTTTCAGAGCGTTCTGTTGATCTGCAGATAGAGAACCAATGAGTGCATGTGACATCATCATCATCGTATTCACCAGAAAAGGCCTCAAATCCCCCAAAAAATGTCTTAGTTCAACAGCACAGGTGAGCAGCAGGTTGCTGCTCTGGACGGTTGCCCAACGGTGCAGTCAAAAAAGTGGAGTCTTTTGCATGTTCTGCTCTGTTTGTGTGTGTGTGTGTGTGGAGCGCTGAGAACTTCTGTCATTACAGAATGAATACAAATCCTCCTCCTCCTCCCCCCAGAGGGACTGAGCGACTGAACGAGTTGAGGGTGTTTCGTGTGTGTAGCCAGCGGCGGTATGTGGCCGCGTCTCTGCAGGCAGCTGCACGCTGGGAGTGGCCCGCTGCAGCCTGACAGTCCCTATCTCCCGGCAGAGGATGGTCGGCTTGATAAGAGCCGCGTGGGGGCCGTGGCCTTCCATATGAATGGGTGTATGCCTGCCTGCCTGGGCGAGGGACGTCCACCCACTGAGCTGCCTGTACTGTAAACGCTGTAAAACGATGCCTGCGCTCCTGCCAGAGTCGAACACACGTCAAATATAGCTCCCCTGGTCGCTGCTGTGAGCTCCTCTGACACACATTCAACCACTCAACGGTCTCAGTTCACCAACACGACTAATGTTGGACTCCTGAGACCAATGAATAAAATCAGTGGACTTTTTTTTCTTCTAACACGTCGACTGGACCTTGTCTTGTTTGTTTCACAAACTGAGACGACCGATCAAAAATCAATCGGTTGATCAGATAGACAAAGTTAATAAGTGAATTCAGACTAAAGCAATTTTTTAAATCTTAAAACTACCAAGTTCATTCAAACTTCAAGATGAGGCTTCAAAAAAAATGCAGCAGGAGAGAGTGTCCTGTTTTTTCATCTGAGGCAAACCCCAAAGCTGCCTAAACTTACCCCCCCCCCCTCCCCTGGATCCTATTGCATTACCCATAATGCAACAGCTTCTACCATGACAAAATATTTTGACATGTCAATGAAGTTTTCTCTGTAATAAGAGACGTGAAACGTAATACCTCGTCCTGGTAGGAGAAAACCCGATGGCATCAAATTGATATCTTTTTCCACGCTTTTCTCAAAATGACAGCCATTTAATACATAAATCCCAAATATAGAGAAGACTATTTATTGGCATCTGGAAAATTTCCCAGTTTGGGATCAATGAAGTTCATCTATCATCTATCTTTCCAGATTAGATGCCAATAAATAGTCTTCTCTATATTTGGAATTCGGACCAACAGATTGTTGGTCCTACAGTTCTATTAAACTGTAGGTTTGACAACAAAACAACTGACAGCACCGGACTTTATTGTCATTATTGTCATTTTTACAGACAATTAATCTGAAAAGTAATCAATATATATATACACATATATATATATGTATGTATATATATATATATATATATATATATATATATATATATATATATATATATATATATATATGTATATATATATATATATATATATATACACATACACATATATATATACATACACATATATATACATACACATATATATGTGTGTGTGTATATATATATATATATATATACACACATATATATATATACACACACACATATATATATACACACACATATATATGTGTATATATATATGTGTATGTATATATATATACATATATGTGTGTGTGTGTGTGTGTGTGTGTATATATATATATATATACATACATATGTGTATATATATATATATATATATATATATATATATATATATATATATATATTTTGGTATCTGGTATAGCTTGGTGGGTTACACCGCTCACTTTGGTACAGAAGGCTGGGGTTCGATTCCAGGTCACCCCCCATGTAGACCCCCTAACGCGACCTGCCTCGATGATTGTGAGGCTATTTGGAGCCTGAGAGTGACCTGTGAAAAACCGTATTATTGTCGGAATGCTGTTTTTAATGTCTGTGATTTGTATGTTTTTCGTGAAAGCACTTTGGGAAGTTGCTTCCGAAAGGTGCTAAATGAATAAAAATATTATTATTATTATAAAAGCGTCAGCAAAATCTACCTAATGTACTTGTCAAATTTCCCTATCTTACCTTTTTTTGTCCGTGTTGTAGATGATGCTAAAAATGTACTACAATTAACTGCTAAGAGAATTATATATATATAAAAAATATATATATATAAATATATATATATATATATTAAATTATATATATATAATATATGTTAAATTATATATATAATATATAGTATGTACATATTATATAATTTTTTTCTCTTTGTCAAAGACTGTATACATTTGGGGAGATGAGAAGCAACTGTCATCACTTCATAACTTTAAAATCTTACTGTACATAATCGTTACTTTACCACACACACACACACACACCTGTCCAGCCACCTTCTTCACATTCTTGTGCTTTCACTGGGTAGTGACAGGGGGGGGGGGGGGGGGGGGGCTGGTGGGGGGGGGGGGGGGGGGGGGGCTGGTGGGAGGAACAGCAGGCAGCCAGGCCATTGGACATGCAGAACGTGTCTCTACAGCAGCAGCAGTTAGCCTGGTTGTCTTTAGCCTCCACACACACACACACACACACACACACACACAGACCTGCAGCACTAAACACTGACACTCGAAGGGATTTCTGTTTATCTCACACTCTTTGACTGTGAGGAGGAGGAGGAGGAGGAGGGAGGGAGCTAGTCTCTGGTGCTAGCTAAGTTCACAGGCTAAAGGAGAAGTAGCAGTTGTCAGCAATCAACACGTGGTGCTCGGGTAGCATATCCGAGGGGGGGCGGGGGGGGGACATCAGCCGTCGACACGTCTCCCTCCACTGCCGTCGACTCTCAACAATGTGTTCGCTCTTATTTGGGTCCGAATGAGCCCCAGGATGAGGTGTGACAGGGCCGCGTGGAGAGGTGCACCCTCCCGCAGTGGAGGTGTCACAACGTGCTCAGCTGGGGGGGGGGGAGTGTGCAACCACATCGTCCCATAGCTGCACGATTTATTCAAAAACAAACGATCTCTCACCTTTCTCCTGGGAGCTGCTGATGGTGATGGTGGTGGTGGTGGTGTTGGGGGTGTTGGTGGGGGGCACCCTGCCCGCGCTGCTGCGCTTCGTCCACGGGTTGACTCTCGGCGGCGGCGCCTCCACCGCCTCCCTCGTCACCGCCTCGACGGTCGAGTCCGCCGAGCCGCCGCTCCGCTCGTTCTCCTTGTCGTTCTCCTTGTGTCCATCTTGGAGCGGTTTCTCCGAGCCCCGCTGCTCCTCGGACGTGTGCTGCTGCTGCTGCTGCTGCTGCTGGAGATGTTGGTGGGGGGTCGTCGTCGTCCCCTCCTCCGCCGAGCTGGCCGCTGTCAAACCGGAGTCGCCCTGGCTGCGCTCGACCTCCGCGGACATCCTGCTAGTCTCCTACCAGCGCACGGCGCCAGATCCAGTGTGACTCGCGGGCTCCTCGCGCTCGTATCCCGGAGAAAAAGTCGTGGAAAGCTCGTGGGGGTTAGGGGGGGGGAGGGGGGTCGACCACATCCACAACTGGTGGTAAACAACTTTTTTCTCTCCCTCTCTCTCTCTCTCTCTCTCTCTCTATCTCTCTCTCTCTCTCTCTTCGGGGCTGGACCTCCTGAGCTAGCCAGCTAGCCAACTGGAGCTAACTGCGGCTAACTGTTAGCTAGCTAGCTAGGCGACCATGCACAAGTCGGCGAGCCTCGAGCGAAACGCCGTCAATTCAGCGGTCGCTGTCGAGCCGTTTCCGTCACGTCCGAGTCCGTCGTCCGTCGCCGCGTGGCCGACACGAGCTGAAAGACTTCGCCCGCGGGTTTCTGTCACTTTTCTCCCTGAAACGAACCGCCGCGGTGAACCTCCTGCTCGCGCTCCGGTTCCTGCTCCACGCTTCTCAGGCTAAAGGGCTCGAGCTCGTGCAGCCTGCTGCTGTCTGCCTGTAAACAGTGGCTGTGCTGCCCCCGGTGGCCGCTCCGCGGTACTGCAGCACACACACAGATAGATAGATGTATAGATGTGTATAGATAGATAGATAGATTATGTATAAATTGATGTATTGATATAAGTAAATTAATGATTTTAGGACTTATTAGTTTTATTCGCTGCTTTTGTGTTTGTTGCTTTTCTTGGTAACTGTCATATAATCAGCTGGATGGATCTATCTATATATCTATCTATGTATGTATGTATCTATATGTGTATGTCTCTATCTATCTATGTATCAACTAACTATATATATATATATATGTATGTATGTATGTATCTATCTATCTATGTATGTACGCATCTATCTATATATGTATGTATCTATTTATGCATCTAACTATCTATCTATATGTGTATGTATCTATCTATATATCCATGTGTGTATATATATATATATATTTATTATATCTTTCTTCTAAGAAAGACAAATAAAGAATAGTGAAAGAAATAGATAAAAGGTTCTGCAGTGAAAAATATGTTATAGTTATAGTTATATATATATATATATATAGTTATGTCAGTTTAAGTTTATTCAGATCATTTGCACCACAGACTATTCAGATCGCAAGTTTGTCCCAGTGCTGTTATCTAGAAGACAGATACACAGTTCAGCCGTACATATACACAACAACGATACTTACAGGATATGACAGGGACAAAAAGAAGAAATTCAAGTTTTTAGCTCGATGGCAGAGAAGATGTTTGTTTTGACTCATCTGTCTCACCCTGGAGTCGATTCAAACACGTTTTATTCTTCAAATGTCACAACATGAAGATTTTTGTAAACACATCATACCACAGAATATACAGATTTAGAAAAGAATCTGTCCAGTGATGGGGTTAGAGAATCATAAATACAGTACTCTCTGATTTCTTAGTTTTTTAATGTCTTAATTCCAAAATTTACACCTCCTCCTCCTCCCTTTAGACTTCCCTGAGTGTTTATGTTTTATGATTCTAGGTATTAAAACCTTCAACCCAGACGGTGCTGCGTTGATTTACAGTGAATTTAACAGGACAAACACCGAAAGCAGAGACATCATCAGCGTCGTGGAGAAATATTTCAGCGCCGGTGCAGACGACACACCTCTGGGTTTGGTGTAGATGTAAGGATGCGCCTGCGGGAAAAAAAGTTAAAAAAATATATATGCTCAGCCCATAACTTTTATTTAATGAACATGAAAAACCCTTTAATGTGTCAGTCGTCTCGTACCGTACCTCCGGTGGGCAGATGAGTTTCACCGGCTCTGTGAACGACTTTATCGACTCTTTGCCTCCTTCGGGCTGGAACTGAAGGAAACACTCAGATGCATTTAGAGAATCGGTGTCGGTGCGATTTACGTCTGAGGGACGGTCCGACTCACCATGTTGTTCCACAGCCCCTTAGCCAGCTCCTCGTGTCCCTTCACCCTGAAATGGAAACAATCTGCCGTGAAGAAGCTCAAGTCAAGTGTCCCATTCTGAAAGTCCAGACAGAAAAGTTATGAGTTCATAAAAGACAACATTCTAAAGAAAGAGAGTTTAAAATTAGACCGTCTGAGCCTGAGACTCACAGGAAGTCTGGGTGGTTCTGATTTCTCTAAATACGGTTGCAGAACAACGGCAAAGTCCTGTTTGAAGAACCGGTCGCTGTGCAGAAGCTTCTCTAATTTTCTCTACGAACAACGGAGCAGATAAATGTTAGTACAAGGCAACGTCTCATAACTATAATTGTGTCGATAACATTCAAATTACTTGTTTGACAGCCACATCTTGGTGGACGGCCTCATTAAGAAAATGTGACTTTATCATTTTTATCATGGATCAAAGAAAACAGACAGAAAAAAACAAATAATAACACAGGTTCTAATAATAGAACTACACACCACTGAACAAACACACACCTGGAATTCGTGGTTAATCTCAACCAGCTCGTTCAGTTCAGGGGAGTTTTCTTCAGGTAGAACCAGACAAGAGCAGAAACTTCTGTGAGGAGATTATCGGATTATTACACTGGTGGATTATCATTTCACCAGGTTAACACATTATCAGATTATCACACAACTAGATTATAATTTCATCAGGTTAACACATTATCACACAACTAGATTATCATTTCATCAGGTTAACACATTATCAGATTATCCTGCGACTGGAATATTATTTCATCAGGTTGACACATTATCATATTACATAATCATGCAACTGGATTATCGTCTCACCAGGTTAACACATTATCAGATTATCCTGCGACTGGAATATTATTTCATCAGGTTAACACATTATCATATTACATAATCATGCAGCTGGATTATCGTCTCACCAGATTAACACATTATCAGATTATCCCAAAACTAGATTATCATTTCGTCAAATTAACACATTATCACAATGAAATACCACGGTATGTATAAAATGAAATACTACACTATTTATATGATCGAATACTACAGTATGTATATGATGACACTACTGTATGTATAAAATGAAATTCTACTGTATGTATATAATGACATACTACAGTATGCATATGATGAACACTAAAGTGTGTGTTTATAATGTAATACTACAGTATGTATATGATGAAATACTACGGTGTGTTAAGATACACTACACTATATAATCAGGAATAAGTTTGATTGTATGAAATATTTTAATATGATGATTAATAAATCTCTTTAATAGGTAAATATGAACAAATCAGACTGAACAGTTCATAGTATTTAAGGAACATTTCTGTTCTCAAGGAGAAAATAACAGCTTGGTATAAATCTATAACTAATTTTACAGATGAAGATCTGATCACTAACTTTTGAAGCTGACAGCCGAGTGTCGGTCTCTGAACTTCTCTGAGAGGCTTCATGTGAAGAATCTGCACCACGTTCACGATGGTCCTGGGGATCTGAAACCAGATCACAACTTTCACCACGGCTTCAAAATGATTTGCATGTCCACCGTCATACTTCATCGCTCCAGGACGATAAGATGCAGACAAAGACACGGTCAGAGAAGACGGCTCTGCAAACAATGGAGCAATGGACAATCAGAAAACTACTCCCCCGTCACATGATGTCCTCTGATAAGTGATGTCGTGAAGAAGTCAAGAAATGACGTCATGCATTTGCCTATGGAACTATGAAGACGGCCTAAAGCTTCAATAGAATGAAAACTCATTCACGATCATATGGTAGGAATGACGTCATCACAACGTCGCCACAAAGTCAGAAAATGTGTGAGTGTGTGTGTGTGTGTGTGTGTGTGTGTGTGTGTGTGTGTGTGTGTGTGTGTGTGTGTGTGTGTGTCGGCCCTCTGCTTTTCATTTCTTTGAGTTACACAATTTTACCTCATTCATCATCATGTCCAGAGCGTCTGTCATGTAGTGGATGAAGTTGTCGGGGGAGAACAAAGTCTGTGGAGAGTTTGAACACAACAGAATGAGATGCATCGACTTTTATCTAAAATATATTCCTTATGATTTCCCCTTCCGGGTAAGAACAGCCTGTAAAAGAGTGTAATGCAGTGTGTCTCTGGCCCCTCGGCGCCCGGCGCTGAAGGGCGCGGACAGAATCGCACTTTGTTATGCTGGCGACCGCACCCGACTTTAACGCCACGGCGCGTTGACACTGACGCTTGTGATCACAGTGCTTCGACCGGTGAGGCCAAGTGAGGAGTTTAAAGAAGACTGGATGTGAACAAAAAGCAAGATTGCAGCCTGTGAGAGTTCATCTTTAAAGAGGAGATTTCGGATTTCAGTAACCACAAGTAATTAAAAGTAACTAAAAGAGCTGAATAGGTATTTGACCTTGTCTTTACAGTAATCACAGATGTCGTTCATGCCGATCAGCATCGTCACCACCTTCCAGTCGTCCCGGAAGTTTAGGCCCTGAAGGGGAAACATTTTGCGTCATTCTCTTTGGTTCTGATACTGACGATTAAAAATTAAGATTTTTAAATTGTCTTTTGAAAGGTTGGAACCTGGGACTTACCGGATAAGACTTGAACGTGTCTATCATGTGTCTTATCTGATCCGAGACGTTCCTGCGGGACAAACACACAAACACAGTTTTTTTTTATCAACATCAATAAAACAGTAAATCATCATATATCAATCAAATCATTTGCAGCTGTAATCGCTCTAATCTTTGAGCTCTGGAAGATACGGACGTTTCTCATCAGACTAAATCTGTGGTGGAAATTGTGAAAACGTGAAAAAGGAAATTTTGCAAAGGATTTTCTTGACTTTTTATATTAAAACTTTCCATGTTTTGATATGTAACACATTTGCTGCCCAAAAGCTTTTTGAAAAAAATCTCATTTAAAATCTGACCATTTTAACCCGTCTGTTAAATCAGAATGATTCTATCTCGTGATTCTGTTCATATCTGCCATCATATCATTTAATCATATTTTTTCATCCTATCCCCTGTCTTTTATATCCTTTTTTTTCTTGCTGTGTTTTTCAATTCTTTCATTGCACAACTTATTATTTTCACCCAATACTTGTCCTGCTTTTCCTTTGGCTCAAATCCTGTTAAATAAAAATTACATTTACAAATAAATCTGACTTTATTTAAACCCACAGGGGGAAATTGGGTTTCGTTTTTTTTTTTTTAATTACAATATATATAAATATAAACCAAATAAGAATATGTAAAATATAAACATTTGTTTAAAAAAATATAGGTATGTTAAGATGCAAGTATATAGATAAAGAAAGATGGAAATTGTATAATCACAGTTGAGTTGCATTGAAAGCTGAACTGAAAGAAGAAGCTCCACCAAGAGGAAACAGAGACAGAAGGAGAACACCAGAGTCTCACAGCGTGTTGTGCCCGGTGACGGCGAAGTTGAAGCCGGTCTCGTTGACGGTTGCGGGGCGACCGTGCATCGTCCTCACCGGGGACGGACCCAGCAGCTCGGGATTGAAGAGCTTAAAAATGTCTGTTAAAACAAAACCGAGACGAGGAAACAGATTGTTTTCAGAAATAAATGAAACTCAGTGTAGATTATTCCTGCGTTGTTGACGCTGTACTTATTATTTTCTTTAAACTGCAGCCGGACTCACTGGCCAGTGTGATGACATTTTGATACGTCCCGTAACCTCCGATGCTGCGGAGACAGGAAGGAAAGTCACAGCAATAAAAGAATGAGTCATAATCAATAAAACCTCATTATATAAATCAGTATTTATAATCTGACCGGTTTAGATAAGACAAGGCTAATTATCGTCACTGAACTCGGACGCAGATGTTGCAAAAACAAACAACTTTTTAAGCGAGTTATGAATTACTTTAAATTTATGTCGTGATGACCTCTGACCTGAGGTGAAGTTATTCATTGGTTACGAAACATAACTCAATGATCTCAGACGAATCGGAGCTGATTTACCTCCACGACACTTGACGGAATTCAAACGGTACCGATAAAATCGTGGAGCCATTGGCACCAATAGCTGTCTGCAATAAAAACACATACAGCTAATATTATCCTTCAAAAGAAATACTGTTACAATATTGATATTTTCTCAGTAACACAGATAATGATAACTGACTCTCTGGACTATAACAAAAAGAATATCCTAAAAAAAAGAACATTAAAACCCTGTAACACCTTTTTTTTTACATTTGTAATGATACAATTGTTTTATCCTGTTTGTCTTGAACGATACAGATTTTATGAATAAAAGTGAAAATATGAAAAAAAATTATAATTGGGAAAATAGTATGAAAATAAACCTCAAACAATAAACTCTAATAAGTAGCTGAGTATTTTCTTAAGGACTGGTGAGATTATTCCACAATTTCCTGCACTGCAACCAACAAAACCTGCCATGATTTCAATGCCAAAACTAACTAATATTGTTCCAAATTAAATTATCAATTTTCAAAGATAATTTTAACACATAACACCACGTCACTCACAGTTAAAGAGTCTCCCAGGGCAGCGATGACTTTGACGTCTGCAGCTTTGACAAATTCAACTGAATGAAAGGAGAAAAAGTCAGAAAAAGGTAAATAAAAATTATAAAATACATATAAAAAAAATAAAGAAGACGACCAGAACTGTGAGGCTTTTTTAAAACCCTTCAGTGCAGCTTAATCAAGCACAACATCTCTCTAAGGGATAAAAACGCTTAATTGTTACTATTTCTACTTCAATTCCAGAAATGTCTTGCAGCTTTTACGTGCACACACATTAAGGGTTTTTAAAAGTCATATATGAGGCAGAGGAGTCACTTTTCTGAGCAGGTATAAGAAGTGACAGTCACCTGAGGTGGGGACTGTTGGAGACGGACTCATATCTGGGCAGTTGAACATCGGATGAAGACGACGATGAAGAAAATCTGTTCCCAAAACATACTGCAGGGGAAAGAAAAAGAAATGTTCACTCTCTTAATGTGCAGTAAAGACAGACGAGTTTTTGACTGGAGGGTTGTTGGATCTCAACTGAGCTGAGACTGAAGTTATTTTGCATTTTGTTTTGTTTTTCTTCGTGCATTAGACATTGATTTGACTCATCCAGACTGATAGAACAGTAAAACAGCAGTTTAAACGGAGACAATACCTGGTTGAAGTAGTCGTCTCCTCCGCTCGGTGTGTGGCCTGAAAGAGGTAAGAAGAATTAGACATATTTAATATCACATCCTGGTCAGAGACTTGTTTAAATGCGAGCTGTAGAAGACACCATGGGCTATAAAACATCAAATTAAAAGAGTCAGTTAAAGTGTTTTTATCACCTACCGTTGACACGACATGAGGCAAATACACAGACTACACACAGCAAACACTGGAGCATGTTTCTGTCGTTCTCCCGAAAAGAAAAGACGAATAATAATAAAGAGTTTGGACCTGCTGCTTTGAAGCTTCATAAATAACCTTTGCAGTAAATAATTATGAATCTTATCTTTGAACTTTGAAGCTCCGAGTAATGCCTGTGTCTTCCATCAGTAAAAAGTGATATAGAAGTAAACATGCATTATAAATATAAGAAAATATAAAAGTAGCAATGATACATGCAATGTAAACAGGAAATTTACAATGTAAACAAGACATTAACCATGTAATGAATATATATATATATATATATATCATGTAAGTATGATATTTATAATGTAAACTGGACATTTGCAATTTCATCAGGATATATATATATATATATATATATATATCATATAATTAGGATATTTACTATGTAAACTGGACATTTAGTAATCATCATAATTCCCCTTTTGCACATTATATGTACATAAACATATATACATGCGCACACACATGGAAGATGTTGACATTGCACAGACAATAATCTTGAAACTGCATTGAAACTGAAAGTATTGCACACTTTTAAATTTTGTATCATATGATTTAGTCAATTAGCGATGGGCCGGGTCGTGACGTCATCGCCGGGGTCACGGGCCTTGACCTCAGGTGTGTCCCTCTGTGTGCTGTGTGGTTTTCCTTTTTTTGATCAGGTGTCTTCCCGCTAAAGGTAAACAAATGGACCCGGCGGCGGTTTGCGGTGAAAACATGAACGATGTGACCGAGTCGAGACGACTGACGCGAGGAACATGCCCGGACACAAGAGGAGATATAACGTACGGTTCCCTCCTGTGAGTAGTCACCTCCTTCCGGTTCAGCAAAGCGGCGAGAAAAGCGCTGGTGACGGGGCTACATGCTACATGCTACATGCTAACTGCTACATGCTAACTGCTAAATGCTAACTGCTAGCTTCTAGCTCCGCTCATTTGTTTAGCGCCTGTTGCCTTCAGGGGCTGTCGGAAATCTTTGCCTATCGCCGAAAAAGTAAAACTGTCAACTGTTATTCAGACATTCAAAGAGGCTATAAGAAAGTAAGAGGTTAGAAAGTTTTACTGATCCTGCACAGCAAATGTTTTTGTTTTTTTTACCTGTTGAAACGTTTTCATCTTAAAACCTCGTTCGAGCCGCGAGTTCACAGGCAGAAGGGACAAGTGAAGTCAGGGACCGTGTGTAAAGGTGCACCCAGCAAGGGCCCAGACATTTAATTTAAATTTAATTGACACGATTCCTATCTTGTTTTTTCCCCTCAGCTTAGCTGAAAAGTCCTACATGTTGAGTGCATTACACTTCAGATGAAGGGAGCAGGAGTTTACGAGGAGCGCATGAATGCAGCATCCTAACTTTGTTGTAAAGTCAGTATGAAATATCTAATATACATTTTGCTTTGTTTTGTTTCGTGTCCAGAGTCGCATCAAGAAGATTATGCAGAAGGACGTGGAGGTGGGGAGGATTGCGATGGCGGTGCCTGTGATCATCGGTATCCTTTTCAAAAACCTGCTGCAGGTTTACACAGCATCAGCTGGGATGGTGCGTTCAAGTGCAAAAACTTTCATCATCAGTTGTTGTTTTTTTTTTGTTTTGTTTTTTTATTGCTGTCCCTTGTTTTCAGTGAAGTATCGCTGGGCATGCTGGGAGTTGTGGTCCCTCCACCTGAGCCCCTCTAACACATGGCATGGAGTGACTCCGTCTCAAAATCAAAACCTTTGTTCTCAAAGTTTGAGCTGAATCCACTGTCACCTTCTAATGGTTCTTTTTAAACGGTACTTTACTTGAGCAAAGATTTGGACATTTTATTTTTTAAACACTCGTGATAACGGAAACTAACCGGATTAAATGGGTTATTCCCAGGCCAAGGCCCACACCCCATCCCTCCCACCAAGTTTGGTTGAAAAACATAAACCTCCTAAAAAAGCATCTGCAGGTGATAAAATTAGTTTTTTCCAGGATCAGTGACTGTAAGTGTGTGTAGGTAGGTGTGTGTGTGTGTGTGTGTGTGTGTGTGTGTCTGTGTGTTGTTGTGGAGTCCTGATCAGCAGAGATCAGCTCGGGCGCTGGAGATGTTCCTGAAGACCCTGTTGACCAAAACCTGTCTGGTCACTCAGTCCAAGCCGAGCACTGTCATGTCTGTGGCTCACATGTGAGTAAAGTCCGCCGCTCCACCTGCACACAGGTACGACGGAACGATCTGTAATATACGAAGAAACTTGCTTTGTCTTGTGTCTTCCACGTCATACAGTATACACACAAACACACACACACACACACACACACACACACACACACACACACACACACTGTCCGACTGGTTTTCTTCTGTAGCTCTGCTGACTTGATAAATAAGTCTGCACCACTTTTATGTGAATGCAAATTAAATACGAAAACTAATTTGGCTGTGGTGTGTTCACTGTCCCACTCACAGAAACAAAACAAGACAACGTTCTGAAGATTGACATTTTCCTCCAAATCCGCACATTTACATTTCACAGCGAACACAAACATTTAAAAAAACTAAAGACGGACAATTTCCACAAAACGTTCCTTCTTCAGCGGTACATTCTCAACGTGCATTAATTATGTAGTAAGAATTCGGATCAAGAGTTTGAAAACTTGTGCGCACCGTGTGTTCATTTTTCAGGAAGCAGTGCATCGAGTCGGAAAAGCTCTTCCACTTCCTGAAAGAGGCGGCGGAGCGAGCGACGTCTACTGCGGCCCAGAGGGACAACAGAGGCCTGAGTATGTGGCCGTTGTACAGGTAGAGACCGGAGCGTTCGACTGATTTCACTGTTCCATTTAGAATCTAAACCACAAGGAAGTGACGTATACATCAAAATATCAAAAAAAAGATTCTACTTTTATTTGTTCTAAATTACACAAATTTGGGGGGAAAAGAGTCCAAGAAGATCTTTTTCTTTGTATCTACTATGTGGTTGCAGTTTTCATTTGATTAGTTAAATTAATATTTATCTTCAAACTTCTGATTTTGTTCAACCAAGTGTCGAAGACCAAAAAAGACATTTAACATTTCTGAGAATATTTATTGTTTCTTGCTTGAAAAATGACTGAAACTATTCACCGATTATCAGACAGTTGATTTATTTTCTGTTCAAGTCTCCCCGTTGTTGTTTTCCAGAACCAAACAGAGTGAACACTCCGTCAAAAAGACGACCGACGTGGTCGAAGTGGCGCCGAGAAGGAGCGTCGCCTCGGACGAGTCCAGCTCCAGTGTACGTACCCCCAGAAGATCACACTCCAAAAAAAACAATTTGTATTTTTAATCATTTTACATTGATACAACAAAAAACACGGATCAAAATCATCTTCTGTTGCTCATATTAGTTTTCTCATACAGTATAGACGTTTTACACAGTAGCACTTCAGCAGTTTGCGCCCCCGTGAGGCTGAAATGTTCATTACACCTGAAAACAGACTAAAAAATATTGTACTGTCCTCAAGTTCTTAGCATCAGAGAAAAGTCATAATGTTGAATAACATTAATATTAGTGTTTCCATTATTATTATTATTATTTCTGGTTCGTGACTCACTTCCTCTCCCTCCTCCAGGAGTCGGAGCTCTACATCTGCTTATGACCGTGAGAGGAACTTCAATCATTTCATTATCGTTCATAAACTTTGTCTTTATTTATTTATTTACTGGTTCTGGTCATTGTCAGAGAAAAAGTGATATTCACTGTAACCAGGAATCACGGACGTCGAAATAGATGTTGTTTTGGGGGCAAAAATATTTATTTAAGTTATTGACTTTGTTTGACTTTTGCCTGATAAAATACAGTATTTTGGATTTGATTTGATTTTTGTCAGAAAGAAAGAAGAGATGTGGCTTTTTGTTATTAGTTTAGTTTGAAGCATACGTGTTGCAGGAAGACATGGAGAAAATATTTAAATTGTGCAATTGGGGGATTTTTGTTCAACTATTTGTGAAGCCCATTTAACACTTTGTTTTGTGGTTGAATGTTGATTATTAGATCATAGGATATGATGTCCATGGTTTTTGTACATTTTGTTCAAATATTAGTTTTTCAGACACCATCTTTATGTTTTACTGTAATTTGATTCTCTAGTGATTCTCTTTTCTTATCAATGTGACCTGCAGTGACCAAACTAAGTGCTTCCTTTGCTGAACAGCGACCGTGTGTGGTCTGTTTTCAGCGTTTTCATTTTTGTCTTTTAAAAAAAAAGCACTTGTAAATTAATATTTTTAAGGCAGAAAACATTGGAATATGAAATGTAAAAATAATAAGTCTGAATAAATAAGTTAATTTCCACTTTTCTGACTTGACAACTTTAATGAGACCAAGTTAAAAGATGTGCTCACATAAATAGAAACAAATGAATACACACACGTACAGGGATTGGTTTTATTCCGAGAAACTAATCTTCTTACAGCGCGAGAGATGAAATGATGAATAAATAGACGCTTTGCGTTCTAAAAAGTTCCTTTTTTAACTGGAAATGTTCATTTTGATGCCAAATAGAGCAAAAAAACCAAACATCTCATTAGCTGCTACGCTAGCTACCTGCTGAAGGAAGTGAAATGCTTTTCATGATCCGACACTGCAAACATTTGCTTGAACGTAACGTGCATGAAATCAAGTATGAATGTGACACAACTGAAGGTACAGTACTGCTTAGCGACAAAAGACAGACTTCACGCGTGAGCTTCAAATCCAGTGGGTCATTCCTCCGTCGGACAGTTTCGCCTTTAACATGCATTGTCACTACAGTTACACGTAAAGAGAAAAATTAAGTAAAAAAAAAAAAAAGAGAATAAGAAAACATTAATTTTCAACTCAACATCTTTTTTTCTTCTTCCCCTAAATAAAAGAAAAACAAACCATTCATTTTTCACTCTTGTAATAATTACATATTTATAGAAGTAGAGGCCAATTTGCATTAGTGGTTCAACAGATTATTTCTTTGCTTTATTTCATTCCTCGTTTTTTTTCCCCAGAGGCACAGTCCGCTCACACTCCTACGACCAACTGAACGGAAATACTGAAGTGGAGAAGAAAACAAGCCTAGATTTTAAATATATGTTCAGAAATTAAAACATTTACACTCATCGACGGGCGGCCAGTCGGCCTGCCCGCGTTCGTCTCTTTTCGTTTTCTTAACTCGCGCTATGATTTTTAATCAGGGGACGTCGTCGTCTTTTTGTGCCACAGAGATATTGAAGGACACCAAGTTTTGAAAATCCGAGAAGGAGAAACGGCACAAACAGTAATAAACCCCTTATGTCTTCAGAAGAGCCGCGCTCCGTAGCCAAAAGTCTGTTTGATAGCCTCGAAGTAGTATCTCTTCCAGCCCTCTTTCGTCCGGTCCTCCTCGTGGTCCGGGACGCCCCGACACTCCACCTTCAGCTCCGTCTCGCTGCTCCGGTCCAGGAAGGTCATGGTGATGGTGGCGTAGTGCTCTGTGGGCCAAAGGACACAGTCACATGTACCGTCACGCGTCACAAGTTAAACAACATGAGACACCAAAGTTTTTAATTCTCATTTGTAAGTTTGTTTGACCGGAGCATTATGCAAAAAATTACTAGAGATTGGAGCTGCAGCTAAAGATTATTTTCATTATCGATTAGTTCTTTGGTCCATAAAATGGTGGAAGATGTCGATCGTGTTTCACCAAACAACCGACATGATGTTTTGCTTTTTGACGGGGAAAATTTTGAATTATTAAAGCAAATAAGACATGACATTTTTTGGGTATTTTTACCGTTTAAATAACTTGAGTAAAATATCTTAAATTCTTATTCAAGCGGACTATGTCCTGCTGTATTAGAATATTACTGGTTAATATGAAAGAAATAATAAAGAAAGAAATGAACATACCAGAGGGCCAGTTGTTATACCTCCACTTCATAATTATTTTCTCATCGGGTATCTGGAGGGAAAAGATGAAATCATTAATAAAAATTTATCATCAAATAATCTGAGGTTGTTTAAATATTCAATATTGTTTTAGTCTCACCAGCTCTGTGAATTCACCGAAAACGTTTCCTTCTAGCAGACGGAACTTTCCGCCCTTCTCTCCTTCCACCGAGGCCGGAGCGTGAGTGAACGCCTGCACCATCTGCACCACGATGACAAAAACAACCGTCAGTCAGACGACAGCGGAAACTGAACACTGATCAGGCGACGACAAATCAAATCTGTGTTGTGTTTGTGTAATGTCTCTTTCTTAGAAGAATTGTTGAATAATTAGCTGCGTTTTCACCGTTTCCAGTCTAAACTCAGTTCCAGGAAATTATTTTTAAGCCCCAAACAAGTATTGTTTTCACAAATTCTAAGATGATGTTTTGTTTTGTCCACACACCAAAGATATTCAGTTTACTGTCTCAGAGGAGCAAAGAAACCAGACAATATTCACATGTAAGAAGCCGAAATCAGAGAATCTTTTTTCCCCCACAAAAACTACTTGAACAGATTAATCAATTACAGTTAAAATAGTTGCTGATTAATGTAGTCGTCGATTACTAATCGATTAACTGTTGAAGCCAGAATTCATATAGCGACATCATTTTTGGATCGTCTTCGCCACCAGGTGGAAGGGAGAGGAAACAAAGTTTCTGGGGCTAAAAAGCGGATGCTGGTGTTGGGCGGGTGGAGCTCACCTCCTGGTGGAGGAAGACCCTGTAGAGATCAGCTGGTGAGGTGAGGAACTTTTCCCTCATGCTGAATTTGCAGGTGGGGATCTTGACGCCGGTGTTGACCGGAGCAGCCGTGCTGCCTGAGGAGGAAATCTATCAAGAACAGAACAAAGAACCAAAGTCACGTGAGGCTGAAGATCGAGTAAAAACACCAGCACATTACTGTTACAGTCAGTTTCTTTGTGTCTGCTACTGACCTGAGTTTTATCCACCTTGGCTTTGGACTGTGACGTGGACTGCAGCTTGGCCATGCCGTTGGCCGTTGGCAGGATCATTCCCTGAGTGAACTCTGCCAGGAAAAGAAGAGGAAATAAAACAATTTAAAATTCATAATCCTCTGAAAACAAATACAAAGAGTTTAATCTTAAAGTGCTGAGAGAACTGATAGTTATTACTAGTTCTGACAGACGTTTTCAAGACAAGTATATACAGTACATCCACACAAGATCACATATTTCTGAGTGTGGGTGTTTTATTCTGATTGAATTTCAAAATCCAAGAAAGACTAAATGCATCTAGTTTCACTCGCCTGTTTTTAAATAGCCCACGTAGCTTCCCAGGGTTTCGCGGATCTGCTCGGCTCCTTTCGTCCTCATCAGGTGGGTCAGAGGCGTTTCGGGTTCGTCTTTGTTCAGCGACACAGAAATCTAGACACAGATCACAGGAGGACGGAGCATCACCACACTGTTTCCACGCTGCCTCCGTCAGTCAGAATCACTCTTCACACATGCCGAGTCACGTGGTGGAAAAACTCACATCAAGATCCTCCATGTCGTTTTCATCAGAGAGATTTGGAACTTCAATGGTTCCTTTGTACTCGACTCCCAATTTTGACTTTCCTGGGAAGACAAAGGGAATAAGTTTGCAGACACAAACATCTTTCTTTACTGATTATGACAAAGATGTGAAGACACATGTTTGATCAGACGCTCACTGGTGTTTTTTTAGCCACGATCTGTGCTATTTTTAAAAAGACATGAAATATGTAAAGACAAACAACTGCAGCAGGCCGGTAATGAGGTTAGTTTCCTGTTAGTTTCCTCTGACATTGTTAGCAGATGACCAACTTTATAAACACAACCCAAAGCAAACGGTAGCCTGAGTCTTCTGCTCACCGGTCCAAGTAGCCTTCAGGGTCCATTCGTAAAAGAAGATGAGTTTCCCTTTGCGGTTGTTGATCGACGCCTCTCCCTCCACCTTGCTGACCTCCGTCACCTCGCAGCTCCCCTCGTCGTTCTCCACGCTCAGCCCGAGCAGCAGCGCTTTCAATTTGTCCGACGACCAGTTTGTCGCGTCTCGTTCGGTCCTGACAAGAAACGACAGTGATGAGAATTTTAATTTTTCTTCTTCTACATTCAAACAATGTTGAATCAGCGTCACGGTCTATTCCTTCTTTCATCATCATGTCCTCCATACGGTTTTGACGCAATTTTCTAAACATCCACTGCTTCTGAGGTTTGTCTGGGTGATATAATATTCGTTTGACCAATTCCACTTGAAGGCATGTTCAGAGCTGGAGGATCCCAAGCTGACACAATATGGCAAGAACTCCTGACCAGTCAAGGATATTTTACTTTTTTAATTCATTTTAAATGTCAACAATTAACCTCAAACAATTAATCTAAAATTTGCCCACAATTTGAGACTAAATGTCTTCAACGTATCAGTTAATACCATATTAAATATACCATATACCAATTTGAATAGTTTTTATTTGAGATTATTTAAAATCTTTTTTAATACCAGACAGACTGCAATTTAATAATTAATTAATTAATTAATTCCCAAATGTGAGACGAATAAAGGTTTATCTGATCTTATCTTAATACCTGGCTGCCATGACAGCATGTGAAAGTATAGTAACGTTACGAAGCAATAAAATAAAATGTAGTTAACACAATTATTATAAAAGCTCTTATAATAAATACAGAAATATGTATAAAGTGGTGGAGATGATCCAGTCTGACACTACAGTCTCACTGGTGTGTGTGGTGTGTAAATGTTGAATGGCTCTATCAATCAAATAATCAGTCATTCTATTTCTATATTTATTCATCTATCAGAGAACTCATAATAAAACAGGAGCAAGCGTCACACCATCGAAATCTGGATCCTTAATTAGCAGAGATACAAACTTCCAGATCACAATCTACAGTCACGTTGATAGTGGGGCTAGCTCACGTGTTTTATAAAGGAACAAACGAAACATGTTGACATTAATAAGGCGATATTTAACACGTTATAACACTGATAACACGTGTTGTAACGGACAAGAGAGCGACGCGATCACGACCTCCCAACACACGCATCGGAAGCTAAAGCAACTAGCCACAAACGAAGCTAACCCGAGGAGCTAGCTCGGCTAACTCTGACACTTTTCTCTTTATTGATATTAAATATGAAACGCGGAGGTTTGTCCGTGGAAGAGACACTTACAGACACGCAGAGGTGGATGAATTAAAAAAAAATTAGAGCTGTAGTTTGGTAATAAAGAAAAAAAAGAAGCTCAGTGTGTGTGAGGTGTTAGCATTAGCATTAGCATTAGCGGGCTAACTAGCTGTCGGCGTCCCCTCGTCGCGTCTCACCAGTGCCAGTTGTTGACATTCGTCGCATCGGCTCGCTCCTCCACGATCCAGCGAGGGTCCCCTTCGCCCCACTTAGCCATTTAGCTGCTAGTCAATTTTTCTTTAAAAACGATGATAACGTGAAACGTGCGTGGGGCGGAGGAGCGGGGGAGTTTGCCGGTTGACTGTCCCGGTGCACGTTGTTTCTAGAAGCCTCCGGAGCTGCTGCTGAGGCGGTGCTCCTCCGTAAGATCGCCGTGCTCAGAAAATTCTGGAAACGGAACTTTGTGGAAGTTCCGATAGTTCCGCGTCAAACCGGAAGACTTCTGCAAACGTTTTTTATTTTTTATTTTATTTTTTTAATTGAACAAATATCATTAAACAGAATATTTGGCATGAATATCTTAATATTTACCCTTAGAAAACATTCAAGACCCACAAGGATACATTAAACAAGAGTGTCAAATAATAACATAAATGAATAATCTGCAAAATAAAAAAAATCTGCACACGAGACGTGTGGAACTCAGAGAGCTCTGTTGTTATTTCAGATACAAACTATGTACGGTAGTGATGGTGAAGTGAAGATTTAAGAACCAGCGAAGCTTTCAACATGAAGTGTATCATAAAAAAGGTTAATTACTTGAAGCTTAAAAGTGATAGTTCAGTGATTTTGAAGTGGGGTTGTAAGAGTTACTTATGCATAGTTCACATGTTACCTTATGGAGATGGTAATCAGCGATGTCATTTAATGGAATTTGGAGGAGAAGTGGAAGTAGCGTAAGTCTGAGTCCCACTTTTGCAGAGGGGACCACCCGAAAACGTTTTAAAATATTACCTAAAAAACCAAAAACAGTTCAATTGTATGCTGGAGGACGTATTTTTTCACTATTTCAGTTTTCCGCCAGACAGACGTTTAAGTTTGCCCTTTTTTTTCAAGCGTGTTTCAGCCATGTATTACCCCGCAACTCGCCGCGTTAGCTTTGAGTCAAACAGCTGATTTGCGGAGTGATACTCTGCCGCCGCGAGTTGGCGCAGTAATACATTGAGAAGTGCTACGTTACCTAAAATCCTAAAGTGTAACATTGACGGCTCTGACTGGATGGAAGTCGTTGGAAAGGCATCCGCAATGGTTTATGAGACGGGTGGTTCCTTCACTCAAATACTTATGTACACACTACAGTCATGTACCTTTGCCTTTTTTTCCATTTTCAAATTATCCAAATTAAATGTTTTATAGTTGCGATTCATCTGGTGGTTTATTGGTCTGGATCCAGGCTTAAAACTCTTTCTATCAGGATTTTATTAAACATCAATCGTGAATCGGACAATTCTTTTCTCCCAGTCGGGATCCTGTAGAACGATGACAGTGGTTTTCAGGTGATCTGATTCGTCAGTAATTGGACTTGTGACTGGCTTTGATATCTTATCTCGTATTTGGAGCGCTCCGGAGCACCACACGTTACCATTGTGATTTACCACCAGTAACAAGAGATCCGTCTTCGTAAGACGGGAAAACCCAAAGTTGAACCTGAAGTTACCTTGATAACCGCAGATCCTGCTTCGTCGCGCAGGCCTCTACAGCAGCCCAAAGACAGAGTGAATACAGGTACACAAAATAAGAATAGAATAAAATAAAAAAGAAGTAAAATTAAATTCAATACAATACAATAGAACTGTATAAGACAATTTGACACAGTCAGTGTCCACAGCTGGATATGATGCTGCGCTGCTTTGACATACAGTGAGTTGATGTTCAAATTTGCAATATTGTCTAATGATGTGGGCCATTAAAATTAATACAAAAATCCACGCTGCGCTGCCGCATTTCATTTAACATGACGTCACTGTAGGCTTTCTCTCTGACTTATGATGTGCTCGACATCATTTCTATCAATGTAAACTGAGAGAAATTACATTTCTGACCCTAAACTACAGCCACTGGATTTCAAAGGAGTGAAGAAATACAATCAGCTCTTTTACTTGGTTTGATTTCCAACAATTTTTTACAATCTGTTGTCAGGTTTCTGAAATGCATCATTATTAGGAAGTCAGATTGAAGTACTTACCCACAGCTAAAACAAAAAAAAATG